>NC_084995.1:43175063-43317563 GCF_963854185.1 Sardina pilchardus | reverse complement strand
AACAATTGAATGTTGTACTTGCCCATACATCTGTCTGATCATATGCCATCTCAATTCTTTTTATGATGACATATTATGATACTGACTAGAACACATAAATGCTCGTTTTGAAATTGTGTCCTGCCACTGCCACTGATGTGCACACTGGAATGGATGTTATTGTTATAAATTCCTAATCAACAACGAGGTTGACAGCTGACATTAATATGCTACATCCTACTGCAGAATATAAAACATTACTGTCATTCCCAGACTTCAAAGCTTTTCAATATGACTGATCTGCTCTATTGGTGCGCCACTCAGCCCTCCAACATTAATATTGTTCCATGTCGTCTAAAGCTGACTATAATCTGACTCAATCAATCCCCTTTGACAGCAAGCTGAACGGCTCTTGTCCCCTCTCCAGACCCGTCCAAACACAAGGCCCCGGGCAGACTTCACATCTGACACACAGCCACCAAAATGCCCATGAGCTGGAGCAGAAAACAAGGGAATGGAGAGAAGGGGAGAAAAGATAATAAGCTATTTATTTAAATAGTCTAACTTCATAACCCAACATTCTTTGAACCACTTGACTTTTATATAACAAATGTCCTCCTTGCTTCTCTCATTTAGAGCCACAGCGAATAATAAAAGAAATCTGAAAATCATATCCAGAGTACGTGTGACTGCTACATTCATTTACAGTTCATCTGACTTCATCAAAACAATCCCAAACAAACCCAAACATATGTAACCTTCCAGAGCAATCCAGAGAGGCGTCCTGTCAAACTGCACACGTTTATTTCATTAGCGTAGCTTTGGACTTGGCGACACTTTTGCCAATACACTCCCTAATGACAGAGGCTTGCCAGCGGGGGACTAGCGCTAAGCCAATAACACTCCAATGCTGAGTGAACACAGCGCTAATATATCAGAAGAATGAACCTGCACGATCCAGTGTCACACAGCTCAGTCCTATAAACGTGTTAGCGGCTAACCCGCTGACTAGCGCCGGCTAACATGGATGTTTATAGACGTGTGACCTTCTCCCCAAACGTATCCATGTCGAGAGTCTGTTTAAATGTTAGGTGTTTTATTATGCTTATTAAATGGCCTCGGTGCCTGCGATGCCGCAGGTCAATTTCCCATAAAAGTGGAAGCGGGCGAGAGAGAGGGAGCGAGCGAGATTGGGAGGCGTCATCCAGCAGATGGGATCGCGGCCGCGCTGCAGCCAGACTAATAAAGAAATCTTATTAAGCGAATAAAGTGGTATCTGCTCTCGCCGACACGCCATCCCTCATATTTAAATTTGCACAATATACCCTCCGCAAAATCAGCGCTCCTGCAAATAGGAAAGACTCCACAAAGCCAGCACGATCGATCACTGCCTTCCAGTCTGCACTCGCAGGTATAGCTTTCAGCTTTCTGTCTTGTTCTCTCTGAGGTGTGGAGGAGTTTTAATGTGCGACGTGGCTCTGGAAAGGCAATGAGAGATTTAAGGTGCGTGCCGTGTCCTCTGGACAGAGCAGCAGGGCTTTGACAAATAGACCTGGCCTCACTGCTCTGGTCAATAACCATCCGTGTGTGACTGCTATCGAACGTTCAGCATTTTCTGCAATGAATTAAGTTTGCTCTAAGCAGCAGTGTGACATGTGATATTTCAACTCAATTAAGTTGTTCAACAAATACGTAGATCAGGTATGTATGTCATATACAGTATTAAGTGCAGTTATATTCAGCAATTTGGTGTTAATTATTTAGATTACACTTATATCAACTATATATTACATTGCAATAATCTTTTTCAGAAACAAATTCTGGATAGATCTAAAAATAGACATACCAGTTAAGCATTGATTATATGCCTTCACACACCCTATGCAGAAAATGCCCATATGGACAATGAATTATTTTATTTGTCTTAAATGCCTGTGAAAGCCTGATATTTGGTCTCACGGTCTGACAGTCTCTCTGACCCCCCCCCCCCCCCCCCCTCTCTCACAGAGGGGGGGGGGGGGGTTCATTTGATTGGCTAAAGAGCATAAATAACAACAACCTTTTGTGGAATCATGGACTGCATAACCCAATTATTACTAATTAAAGCAATAATTACAAATATAAAGCAGAGCTTAATAAAGTTTTTTTTAATTGCTAACAACAAAGGCGTCTTTAAAATGATGGCAAAACAAAAAGATTACACCCTTCCTTTACACCCATCCTTTTCATGTGAGAGTTGTCTGTTTGGTGTAAACACTGCACACAACATTATTAATCGTGAGCACCCTTCAGCTGCTCGGAACTGGGATGTGAGCGTTGAGCAATCAAGGTGGCTCTGGGATGATTGGCTCTGGTAATTGACTTGACACGAATACAGGGGCCTCTATGCTTTCCCAAGCGCATTAGACCTCAAATCTTTTCAGGGCAATTTAGCATCTGCTAAATATATCTAGCGGTGATTATTTTTATTTGGTAAAGCATAAGCATCTGCAATAAGTGCTCTCATTTACATTGGCTAAGGTGAAGTAGCAGGCGCTTGCTCGGCACGACCGCACGTTTCACATATCCGGCCCTGAGTGTGGGGTCATAAAGCATGTTCCTACTATTAGTGGTGTTGTTCTTGGAGACGGGGAGTCTCGCCGGTACAAATGGGGATGAAAATAAGCTGCAGCAAAGGGAAAATATCCCCATAATACATTTACAATCATGCCAACAGTGCCCAGTGCTGGGGAGCAGGACAGAATACGGGGAAGTGTATCTGAATCAAAATCTCTCCCAAAACGTGTGTGTGGGTAAGTTAAGTGTGTGTGCAAGTGTGTGTGTGTGTGTGTGTGTGTGTGTGTCACAGAGAGAGAGAGAGAGTCGGAGAGAGAGTGAGAGAGGAGAGAGTAAATCTACTTCAGCCTGCTGAAGTAGTTTGAAGAGATGTACTTTAGATAAACTCTGATGATTTTATGTCAAGATTTTTAATTGTGTTTCCGCTCCACAAAAGGGGCTTATTGTTTTGGGTTCTATATTTTTGGGCAGCGTCACTCTCCCTTTCCTTCCCTCTCTGTCTTAATATCAGAAATGTTCCCAATCTATATTAACATGGCATAATGAGTCTGGCCGCTAATGAATGGGCTGCTGGTTTGTGAATGATGTATTATTTACTGAAGGGCCCTGATTACAGTGGCTGTCGTCAACAGACACCACCCTGCAGGGAAACACGATTAACCCCTTGGGTCATCCGTGCCAAATTAAATGTCAGCTTTGGTAGCGGTGTGCTGGGGAGAGGCTGGGGAGGCGGCGGAGGGAGCCGCTCTTTCCGCTAAGTGAAATCGAGATTGACAGCTATAATAAATATTCAGGGATTAACCTTGGAGATCGGAGAATCCAGCGAGCTCTCGCCCCACTGACAGTTAATGCATAAATTAACCACATGCTGTATTCAGTGGTGGGCTTCGCCCAAAGGCTTGGGGCGCACTTCAGAACGGCTGGACAAGTCTTACATGTTGGACACCGAGAGATAGCCTGTGAAATATTAACGCCAAAAAAGAGCAAGGTTGAGCATACTGAAGTGCTCCTTGGGCACATGCAGTGTATTTGAAATGCAAACGCAAAAGCAATTATAGTTCAGCTGTAATTCTGCCCAGCCCTTCTGATACTTGTGCAATTCAAACGGAGTTTTATAATTACCTGGGCTGTTGACACAAGGGCTATGCTATCAGAGACGGAATTGAGAGAAACATTGGACTGACGCAGAGATAGGACTGAGGCTAAGATAGGAATGACGTTTGAAGGATAGGAAGGAATTTTGTCCCACTCCACACACCTGGCATGTCAAAGAACACACACATACAGAGAGAGTTAAAGAGAGATAGAGAGACCCTAAACTCCTAAAAATACCATTTTAGAACTTACAAATCTAAATCTAATATCCAATATATGACAGTTGGTATGTATGTAATAGCATGTGTGAAAGTGAGTAATAGTATGTAAGCATTTGTGAAAGTGAGGACTGATGGAAATTCAGGGTATATTTCATGTGTCAGTTAAGCATACTTCCATCTCAGTTTAGTATACTTCCTTTTCATGTAACACTGTAGGATACTGGCCTAAGGGGGGCTGTAAGGATGGACTCAGTACCAATGAAATGAAATAAAATAAAAGAATCTGGCTGACATGGGGAGCCCATCAGTCTTTAGCCAGCCTGGCCAATTTGGACATGTCAGACTGAATCAAAGCAGTGTAGGAGCGCAAGTCTATCTAGACAGGGGATCACTGCAGCACAACCTGGGCCACACAGGCCAGCACTGGCACACACAGGCTTCACCGAAACACAAGAGTGTGTTTGACATCTGAGAGAAAAATCACTCAACCACACGGCATGGCGCGTAAACAGCCCATTCATGCACACTCATTTTCACTCTCAATGAGAATTATTTAGATTCTAGGCAAACAGCTTGAAAAGTCATAATCCTCCTTTTCAAACAGGCCCGGTTTAAAGACACAACGCACTGCGTGTCTCCAACCTTTGGAGTAATCTGACCATGAGGGTCCTCCAATTTTATGGCTGAAACCCGATCTGTAACCGGAATCGACTGCTGCTTCAGTCGAATGGCTCGACGCTGCTCGTCAATCAAGACAGAGGAAATTACTGCTCACAGCAGCGGGAGAATCCTTCCCCTGCGCCTGGTCGAGGGTGAAGGGGAGCCTTCATCTCATAAAGGAGGCCTGTCTGTCCGTCTGCCCGCCTGCCGAGCAACAGCGCCTCAACTCACCGCCGCTGACCAACCACAAGGCTTTCATCAGCCCCGAGCCAACGTGGTCATATCCGCTTCTAAAGCTCCACCGCTGAACGGAACAGGGACGGGTTTATCTGTCACAGCGTAGTGAGACCAGCTGGCTCTAGGCCACTGCTGATAAGTGATAACACTACCATCGCTGCTGGAAAATCAGCCGCAATCCGTGTATCTTGGGAGCGCATTCTGACAAGGTAAGTAATGTGTGTGCGGAAAACAGGTGGAATCCAATAGAGCACACAGAGGCTGAAAGCTGAAAAACTAAAAGTGTGTGTGAGCTCGTGTCAGAGGCAGCTCTCAGGCATGAGCACGATGCTGCGCACGCTAGCGCGCGAGGCTAGCGCAGTTGGCCCGGTCCCCGCGCCTCCTTCCTGTGGGCAGCCCCGCGCATGTGATTATGCCGGGGGTCAGAGGTCACCCTCCCAGTGCTCCCTTCAAGATCAAAGGCGCGGAGATAGCTGTGTCTGGGAAGCTGCCACGGCAACGGCTCTGTCAAGGAGCCTGTTCACTGGCCACCTGCCCGGAACGCCTGGAAATTCCACATGTACAACTATCTCACCGCCGGGACCTTCACACCTAATAGTCAGGGAGCCATGGGGTCAGACCTGGCTTTGTCGGTTAAAGTTTTTTTTTTTGCAGAATCTAGTAGACTAGGGGTACCTCTTTAAGATTTAAGAGGGTGCCCGGTGATATCCCTTGGGCAATTTCGTATATTAAGCCTTTCTTGTCCAATGTGTTGACTATAAGGCGGACATACTACAGGTGAATAGGGTAAAAAAATTAACAATCAGATATCACTATGAAACTTCACCAGTTGATTACTTAGATCAATATGAAAAATAAATGTATTACAAGTTTTCTGAAATTTAATGTTTGAATATGCAAATTAGGTATGATGTAATTAAATATGCGCTGATTTGCATAAACGTAAAAAGATCAAATCTGAACATTGGGTAAAGCCAGTTTCAATTTTTTTCTTTTCATTTTGTTGACATAAGAGATGAAAAGTATTTTAGAGAGGGAATTATGGATATCTCATTTAGTTATTCAGTAAATCAGAAAATACTATACCAGCCTTTAAAAAATCCATTTTCGCCATGTTTTTTGGAATAAAATGTCATGTAAATCAGGCTAAGAATAATATATCAACAAACCCCTCTGCAAAATCCTTCTAAACATGGTTAGGTATAAGACTGAAAAGTTTGGTGTATGTAGATGCTTGTGAAGTGGAGATTTTGTTCTCCGAGTGAGAGAGGAAACTCATCCATATCCGCCTTATATTCAACACATTGGACAAGAAAGGCTTCATATACGAAATTGCCCAAGGGATATCACCGGGCACCCTCTTAAATCTTAAAGAGGTACACCTACTCTACTAGATTCAGCAAAAAAAAAAACTTTAACCGACAAAAGTGAAGTGTTCCTTTAAGGTTCTCGTGAGCTTTTGGCAGACCAGACCAGTCACTAAGCCATGGGGTCAGGTTGCAACCAACCCAGGTCAGACCTGGTTTTGTTGGTTAAAGTTTTTTTTTTTGCTGAATCTAGTAGAGTAGGTGTACCTCTTTAAGATTTAAGAGGGTGCCCGGTGATATCCCTTGGGCAATTTTGTATATTAAGCCTTTCTTGTCCAATGTGTTGAATATAAGGCGGATATGGATGAGTTTCTTCTCTCACTCGAAGAACAAAATCTCCACTTCACAAGCATCTACATACACCAAACTTTTCAGTCTTATACCTAACCATGTTTAGAAGGATTTTGCAGAGGGGTTTATTGATATATGATTCTTAGCCTGATTTACATGACATTTTATTCCAAAAAACATGGCGAAAATGGATTTTTTAAAGGCTGGTATAGTATTTTCTGATTTAATGAATAACTAAATGAGATATCTATAATTCCCTCTCTAAAATACTTTTCATCTCTTATGTCAACAAAATGAAAAGAAAAAAAATTAAGCTGGCTTTGTCCAATGTTCAGATTTGATCTTTTTACGTTTATGCAAATCAGCGCATATTTAATTACATCATACCTAATTTGCATATTCAAACATTAGATTTCAGAAAACTTGTAATACATTTATTTTTCATATTGATCTAAGTAATCAACTGGTGAAGTTTCATAGTGATATCTGCTTGTTAATTTTTTTACCCTATTCACCTTTAGTATATCCGCCTTATAGTCAACACATTGGACAAGAAAGGCTTAATATATGAAGTTGCCCAAGGGATATCACCGGGCACCCTCTTAAATCTTAAAGAGGTACCCCTAGTCTACTAGATTCTGCAAAAAAAAAAACTTTAACCGACAAAGCCAGGTTCACCTAAATTATGGCATTTGGCTCCCGGACTATAACCTTCCCCACTGAAAGAGCCCCATGCTGAGGAGACAACACAGCCACTCAAGGCAGGAAGACTGCCCTGGAAACTGAAATAGTACAGTGCATGTCAAAATAGACCAGCCAAACATCCTTATGTCGGCAAACAACTGGAGAAAATGAGAAAGTAGTTCATAGAAAAGAAGAGAAGCGAAGAGGGGAGGAGAGGAGAGCAGAGGAGAGGCAGGAGAGCAGTGTGTGTGAGAACCAACAGGGGCAGCTAAACGTGTTGGGTTATGATCTGCGCTGAAGTCTGGGAAACAGCACCAGGGCTGCGCCTGTGTCAGTCTGACAGCCAGAGAGGAAGGGAAACAGAAAAACATGAGAAGAGGGAAGAGGCCATATCTGTGTAATTCTACTCCGGCGATATTCGGGTGGCTTTATTGAGCTTGATGGGCCGGGCAGTGTGTCCCTGTGAAGGCCACTTCCCGTCATCTCCCTGGGCAGTGCCATGCCAGACCTTCCTATCGATCAAAGCAGGAAAAGGGCCACCCGGCTCCAACGCCAGCATCCATGTCCTGACCCTGTCTCAGACCAGCCTTTTCAAACAGGCAGTGGGAGGACGACAGTGTGCAGCCAGCCGGGTCCTCCAGCGACAGCTCCACTCCACGCTGACCCCCCCTGCACCCGCTCTGAGTCACGCTCGCTAAAGGTCACCCAGTTAGGGGCACCATGGCGATGCTGAACTCAAAAACAAGGACATGCCTAGATGATCTCACATACTCCATGAAAGACAGAGAGGTGCCTCACTTGTTTATTCTGTATCACCACATAAAAAGAAGAACCCCCCCCCCACACCCACTCGTGAGAAGAAATACAACAAAGCTTCCAGAGCTGGGCTGATGTATGCATGTACTGTATGGCTGTGGTGCGATATCGCGTCTTCAGAGCCGCAGTCCCCCCCTGGCAGGAGATAAACACTCACTCCGCCCCGGTAAATAATATTTCTTATCACTCTGAGAACTGACTGGAGCTGGACAGAGACAAGAGAGAAGAGGGAAATGCATAATAAGGAGGGAAGAGAGATGCACTAAAAAGAGACGGAGGAAGATGGACCGAGTGCGTCTGGGGAGTCCGTTGCATTAAAACCACCTCACACTTCCTGGAAACAGCCATTTTTCTTTTGCCTTTTTTCGCCCGGGGAATGTGAAGATGTAAACCTGTCCAGAGATTTCGTCATAGCCCCATGGACTGCAGAAAACAATAGAGAGAGCAGCACATTTTAGGGGAATAAATCAGGCTATCTTTGTTTGTTTGGAAAGCACACCAGCATCTGTTTTTCTCACCTTCCTCTATCTCCCTCACACACTCTTTCTCTCTCACACTCTCCCTCTCTCTTTCACAAACTCTCTCTCCCTCTATCTCCCTCACACACTCTTTCTCTCTCACACTCTCTCCCTCTCTCTCACAAACTCTCTCTCTCTATCTCTCCCACACACACACACTCTCTCTCTCTCTCTCTCTCCCTCTATCGCTCTCACACACTCTCTTTCTTTCTCTGCCTCTTTTGTAATATCTGTCATTCTTTCCTTCTCGTTCTCACACTCATCTAAATTCAATTCAGTCTCTTTTGGCATGGGTCTGCTTCTATTCTCTTCCCCTCTCTCTCTCCCTCTCTCTCTCTCCCTCTCTCTCTCTCCCTCCCTCTCTCTCTGAGAAGTACGAGGACCATATACAAAAGAGTTCCAGATGTGTTATTAGTGAATCCATTTGAACGAATCAAACCCTCCCTCCCTCAATCTCCCCCCTTTCCCTCTCCTGTAATTAAGCCTTAGCCGAATAGAAAACCACCCTGATCATCCGACGTGTTAACAGTTAAAACAGTTTAATTTCGCCATCACAGCAGCCATCTCTCACATGCACTTAGGCAGACAGATTGCCCACATGTGCCTGCACGGTGCGCGGGCCTAATTGCCTGAAAACTTTATTGCCACGCCGGCCCATTGCTCTTACGTGACGGAGCGCTCCGGCGCAGCCGTGCTGCTCGTGTCACTTGTGATTACGGCGGCGCTGGCGTGAGGGCCCGGAGGACGAGCTGCAAAGCCGGCCGGAGCGCCGCGAAAGCCCGGCGAGAGTGTCACCTCGCCCCGAAAAGCAGCCGGCGCGATGGCGTTGGGCCACAGGACGGTAGTGCTCAGGGATGACGTCCCGGATTTATTTCCATCTCGTTTGAGCCCATTTTCTCACAACTTGCAAGAGCCCCAATCTCCAGTGAATCTTCATCATGGCAGGATACAAGCCTCAGCCAGCGAGCGCAATGACCTGCACGTCTCTTCCAATTCACGTGAAGTCAACCAACTGCATGGAAAAGCTGTTTTGGGCAGAAGTGGACAACTATCTCCATTTTCTCCATTTCCCAGTTGGGGATCACTAAAAATACCTCAAATCAATGTTAGTCAGACAGACATGCTGGTCTTCCAATCCAAAGACAATGGTACATGCTGCCTAAAACACACAGATCATATCAATTACCTACATCTCTGAACTCATCAACATAATTCATTCAAAAGATCTCCTAATCCCATGCTATTGTAATGCCTTCACACATATTGCTATAGCTATAGCTTCAAAAGCCAGCTACATGTAGTCACTGGTGGGATTCACTGTCTACAACTTTCCGACTGAAACCCCATGGACAGCAAGTGCAAATGCATGACCGATGAGTCCTAATTTGACCACTATTCAATAAATCCCCAGCACGGCAGGATAGCAATGTGCTGTAGAGCACACCAACCAGTCTTTCTGTTATAATAAATAATGTATTTTTATTCCTATTGATTGTACCAGAGAGTCGTGTTACAGGGAGCACGGGCTGCAGCTCTGGGAAATATATCCCTTTTGTCAGGAGCTGTTTTGGGAGCTTAACCTCCCCCCTACCCTAACATCCAGCGCTCACCTCTCCGGCCCTCCCCACAAACTTATGAGGTGTTGAGAGTGTCGCCATGGCGAGCAGTAAATTCTGTCAGCTGACATGGAGGCGAGCGGGCGGGCGGGCGTACGGTCAGACAGGAAGTGAGTATTTTCTGACCGTGAAATTATGGGCTGCACACTTCCCTCATCGACTCTCAGAGAGAGGTGATCACAAATCCTCTCTGATGCCAGCAACTCACAGTGCAGCAAAGACACACAAAGACACGCTTCATTTGCAAACGCACAAACATACACACACACACACACACAATAAGAGACAGGCGATACAAAAACAGACAACACACAACAGACACAGACTACAGAAATGAAATCCACATTCACTAAACCACACACATACAAAACCAACAGACACCAATGCTCACCTCAGCACTCCATGATGACTTGAGGTTCTATATGACCTACACATGGCCTCATCTCCAGCAGACAAGCGTAAAGCAGCTACCCTGATGTTAGTCACTCACTTTCACACTCTTTCAATCACAGCCGCCCGCACTAGCTCACACACACACACACACACCACACGCCACTTTTTCTCTCACACTAAATCACTGCACTCTGCAGAAATGCACCCCTATAATCTTCCAATCAATACATGTCACCCTGACTGTGTGGTCCTCCATAGGACCTACAGCATAGCCCAGTCCACAGCGCGCGCGCGCGCACACACACACACACACACACACACACACACACACACACACACACACACACACACACACACACACACACACACACACACACACACACACACACACACACACACACACACACACACACACACACACACACACACACACACACACACACACACACACACACCACTCTCCAGTGCAGCCAGCCAAAGCACATGGCACCACACAGCCCAGCACCCCATACTTTATGACATGCCACAGCTACAAAGTTCACACTCTACACACATGTGATCTTCAGAACACCACAAATCCACGCGCATGCTCCTCGAGTCGGAACACAATAAACTTTTATGTACACTGCTGGGCAGGATGCAGCATGGCACGCATGGACAAGCCTGCTGAGATGCAGCACACACACACACACACACTTTAATGACTTTCAGCGCCATCCCAAACAGCCCTCTGCTCTACACAGTGCACCGTTAGCATTATCCTACATGCAGGAAAAGCATCAGCTCAGCTCAATAGGCTTCCACACACACACTGTTCCGCAGTGCAGCGCAGCACATGTTAAAGTCGTCTCGTCAAAGCCTTCGCTTTCCTTCACACACACATCACACACTGTGCTGCGGCGGCCATGACGGAGAGGCACCTGAGGAGGTGGAGACACACACTGCTGGGAGGTGGAGACACACACTGCTGGGATGCGATCTTTATCTCCATTCATCCACCTTCACTACATGTGACAACGCCAACCTTTCTTTGGATTACTCCAATAACGGAGCCTTCTTTCCAATGCACCTCTTAGAAACTAGGATTTTCCAAAGGACACATAGACGGTGCTGTTCAAATCTAAAGCAGCAATACTCTGCAAGTGAACCTACTCTTTATACTTGCTTTATTTAAGAAACAGACACTGCTCATGTGACTTTCTTCCCCTGTAGATTTCTGGTACTAAATGACTCAAATGCAAAGCATTTTAATCGCAGACGCCCATACAAGGCCATGTGTTAGCCAACCAACAATCGTTTTTCAGGGGAGCAGGTTACCTAAAATCTGTAACAATGGCCAAATTTCAGAATGCTTTTGGAAAGGTGGAGTGGAGTGCAAGTCAAAGTTTATTGGGGGTTTGGCGTGTCATTAACACACACACTCTCCCTGTTCCCATAAACTCACTTTCATTGCTCTGGGGCTCAGTGTGTTTGGCAGTCTGACGTCACCCACAGATGGGGGGAGGCACAGAGGAGACGTGAGGGAGAGGCGCGTGGAACGGAGTGGGGAAGAGAAGAGAAGAGAGAGAGGTGGTTACTGGCACTGAGATATAACATGGTGCCCAAAGGCATGGGCCCACGGGAGGAACATAAACAAATACCAACAACAAGCTGAAATGGAGGGGCAAGGAAAGGAAGAAGCAGGATGAACTTGGAGAGTGAAAAAAGGGATGCGGTGGGAGTGGTGTGTCTGTGAAAAGCAGGGAATGACAGATCCAGGGACAGAATGTTGAAGAGAAAGAACGAGAGAGACAGAGAGAGAGAGCGAGGGAGAGAGCGAGGGAGAGAGAGAGAGAGAGAGAGAGAGTTTAATTCTCACGCGGAGAGCAGGAAGCACGGTGGCAAACTCTTGGAGAGCGAGATGGAAACTGAGCACTTTGTTTTCAGCAGAACGAGTCTAAAGAGACTTATAACAGGCAAGGGTAAATAATCTCTCTCTCGCTCTCTCTCTCTCTCTCACACACACACGCACACACACGCACACACACACATACACACAATCCTCGCATACACACCCAAACCCACACACTCACACGCAAATTCACTACAATACCCCTCCTACCAGACTCATGCTACACACACACACACACACACACACACACACACACACAACACACAACACACAAACAGACACACACATGTACTTGGAGTTGGACGGCAGGAAAACTGCAATTGTTGAAGAGAGCAGCTCATGGTTTCTCCCCTCCAAATAAATCTGGCCACAGCAGGGACCTCATCAGTCCAAAGCATCAGCATGAGGTAATGTTTGGGCAGAGAGCACCTTTGCATAAACACATGTTGTATTTGATATGACACCCCCCATTCCAGCCTAATCAATTAAGCAAATACAGTACGACAGGCAGGAGTTACAACTCACTCCATAATGCACTGCACTGACCACATCACACACTGTTTTACACACGTTATCGCAACAAATCCACTCAGCTCAGAGGTGAGCCTGTATGTGCAATTGTGCATTTGTGTGTGTGTGTGTGTGTGTGTGTGTACTGTACATGCTTGTGTGTGTTATGTGAAAGGCCAATGTGTGGCTAAGGTCAGTGGATATGCTCCAGTTTACAGCAGACATCACAAGTATCCAGCCCACCACGCACGGACAGAGCTGGATCTCATGGCACGGACAAATTTATAGCAGCAACACAATATATGGTTGTGCCTGTATGTGTACGTAGCCCACACGAGGACGTGTGTGTATGCAATGTGTGAAATCAAAAGTGTGTGTGCGTGGGTGGGTGTGGATGTGTGTGTGTGTGTGTGTGTGTGTGTGTGTGTGTGTGTGTGTGTGTGTGATAGATGAGTGCAGCTGTGGGATTCTCTCCCTCCCTGCAGATAGGTAATATATCACACACAGCTTCATACCTTCATCCATCTCTATTTCAGCAGCACACAACCACTCTAATTCCAATTCATTTTACTGCTTTAAAAATAACGTGCGCACACACACACACACACACACACACACACACACTCAGGACAGGGAATGACCTCGGCGCACGCACAGAGAGAGGAAGTGAGGTGGGGAGGTGGGGTGGTGGATGTGTGTGTGTGTGTGTGTGTGTAAGGAACAGACGGACGGGGACGGAGGACAAGGCTGACTCAGCAGTCACACCTACCTGCTGCACCTCTCTCCCCTCCTCCTCCTTACACCCTCCTTACTCTCCAGCACACACACATGTACACACACACACATATGAACACACACACACACGCACACACACACACACACGCACACGCACACGCACGTGCACACACACATATGAACACACACACACACACACACACACACACACACACACGCACGCATGCACATACACACACACTGAGACACACACACTGAGACACACACACTTGCACACACACACAATCTCCTTTCCTACCTGCTCCTTTCCTTCATCACTTCACATTATTCATCGATGATTTCCTCTCCCTTGTCTTTTTTAACAGAATCAACTCTAACTGGAGCATGCAAATAAACAAACATGCACGCATACACACACACGCACGCACGCACGCACGCACGCACGCACGCACGCACGCACGCACGCACGCACGCACGCACGCACGCACGCACGCACGCACGCACACACACACACACACACACACACACACACACACACACACACACACACACACACACACACACACACACACACACACACACACACACACACACACACACACACACACACACACACACACAGAGAGACTTTGTAAAATTTTGTAAAGCTTTGGCCATGATTTATGTGTCCTTGCCCAGCAGTAATAGCGCTGTAAATAGCGGTCTGGTTCCACTGTTGTGGCTTTCATATGATAGTAATGATCTAAGCTGCTCCACTGGCTCCCCACGGCATGACAGGTAAATATAACACTCGTGCTAAAGGTCAGGCATGTACTGTACAGCCATGCAGTCCTATATCCATCACCCTGCATCTCCAGGGCCCAGATGCACAGACACAGCACAGAGACAGTGGCACCGGGTGGGAAGAAAGGGTCTTTAAATACAACTATTCAAATCTCATTCCTTTGGGCAGTTCCTTTTGTGGTGACATCCTCCTGTTTAAAAAACAACAAAAGACACAATCGCCACAATCCACCGTTTCTCCGAAACAAAAGAGAATGGCAGGGAGGCCAGCACCTTCACTTAGAGAGTGCGATCATCACACAGATCTGTGAGGGTAGGACCACACACTGTTCCTCTCCCAGGGTGACGGAGAGTTATGGCGGGAAAATGACTACACGAAATAAATGACCAGAGTTAGCGATGACCTTCTCGTTAATTTATGGGCCCTACAAATGCTCCAGATGTCAAACTGCCCATATTTTTTAGCCCCGTTAGATAAACATCAAAAAGCTCAGAGTTCTGCAATATGACGACACAGCGGGCAAAGGAGGGAGAAATATGGAAAGAATCACTGATAAGAGAGAGAGAGAGAGTGTGCGTGTGTATGTGTGTGCGTCTGTGTGTGTGTGTGTGTGTGTGTGTGTGTGTGAGAGAGAGAGATAAAGACAGATAATATTTACCATAGTCACAGACAGTACAAATCCCAGGACTGCCTGAGCCACACTGTCAGCTTTGTCAAAACAAATCAACCTTGCGAACCTCCCACCGTTCATCTTCCCATTAAAGCCATGCTCCAAACATGTAATAAAGCCTTCCCTCTTGGAGAAAGAGCAGGCAGGTTGAAGGCAGGGCCTCCACTCAAACCCTGGAGTGGTGTACAGTGGGAGAACCAGCACCCCCACATGCCACAGCTTAAGATATTCCACCACGGAAGGCCTTAAAAGATTTCCCTCCGTGAATGGATGGTGTCTGACAATGCCATTAGGTTCCTAGCTATCAGAGATTTCATAATGACATTCCTGGCCTCATTTCTATACCAACTTCCAAAGTATCCATTTAGAAAAGCGCTCACATTTCCACCATTCACTGCCTTTTCTGTCTGAGATGTAATTGTCCATTTGGCAAAAAATGGTCGTGTGGTGTGTGGGGTGATGTATGTTGAGATGACATTGTATCTATATTGAACCTGCTTCAAACGATATTCAAAGAAGTCATGAAAGTACATTGAAATTATATTTAAGCTACTTTTGATTTACTGTCAAAATCACTGCAAGTAATGACATTTTCTACCTCCTTGAAATTGAATGTTTCTGGTGAATCACGTAGAAGGCCATATGTTCAATGAAGTAGAAAATGAAAAGCTTCACATTTTACTTTGAATATCACCCTTAAGTTATTCCATCATTCAGATAGGCCTACTTTCCCAAATGCATGCTCCCAAAGTGGATGACCAGATACACCCTTTTATACTAATATGGTTCTCAGTCCAGATACCGTAATCTGAGAATGTAGCAAGGGATGGAAACAACCTGGTGGATATATCTAATGAAGGAGTTTTAAAGAGAAGGGTGGAGATATTGGAATAATGAACATTCAAAGGAAGAAAGAATGAAAGAAAGAGCGAAAGAATGTTGTTCATTAAAAGAATTGCCTTTTCCAATCCCCAGCACTAGGGCTGTACATTATAGGCAACATAAAGATGACACAGTGCTGAAATTCGAAATCCTAAATTGTTAGTCTAAAATTGTGAAAGTTTTTACTTAGAATAAAAGAGCAATTGTAAATGGTTTCTATGCCAAAGATCCCCACATATCCTCACTTAACTTTTCTTGTGGGCCATGTCTTGGAAAAACATTTGACAATTCAACAGAACGCGATACGTTTCAGCTATTCTAAAATCTATGGACTACAACATTTTTGCTCATTAAATGTTATTTACGAGTGTAATATTTGGCAAATTTCTCTGGCTCTTTTCACTGTAATATGTACTTTAAAGGAGCACAATCTGGTGAAATGTTCTGTAGTCTTGGGTATCTCACTAACTGCCACTGTTATAGCCAAGGTGCACACAAAATATGCCTTTACCTTGAAAAGGTACGTTTCTCCTTTTAAATAGTTTCTTATGTAAAGACTTGACAAATGCACCATGTAAACTAAATAGTAACGTAAGATTACACAAAATGTAACATTTACTGTTTATATACGCCACCAGTGCTACAGGATTTACGAATGCCTGCCAGTCATGTTTAGTGCTGTTTGTGTTCATTCGGATCCATGCAACCTGCAACACCGATTTCATCACGTCTTAGCTCTATAGATATCTCCTACCCATAACATTGCTCAGAGACGGTGTGTGTGTGTGTGTGTGTGTGTGTGTGTGTGTGTGTGTGTGTGTGGTGTGGTGTGGGGGAGGGATGCTGTGAGGGTATTTCTCCACAATACTAATGAAGCTGTCACTGGCACAATTATCCCCTCTGCCTGAAGAACCATGCCTCCTGTCCACACCGCAGACACGTCTATTAGGCACACACACACACACACACACACACACACACACACACACACACTCTCTCTCTCTCCCTCTCTCTCATACACACACTGTCGTGTTCTCTCTCTCTCTCTCTCTCTCTCTCTCTCTCTCTCTCTCTCCATATATATATGTATATATACAGTATATGTACATATCACACACACACACACACACACACACACACACACACACACACACACACACAAATATGTCATGACTCTCTTCAAAAACATACTCTAACCGCAAGTCAAATATGCCCAGTGTTCTTTCTGGCACAAACAGAAAGCGAGAGAGAGAGAGAAAGAGAGAGAGAGAGAGAGAGCGAGAGAGAGAGAGAACTCTGTGTGAGTTTTAATGAGTGTGCAGCTGTGTTCAGGTGAACTCTTCTCTCAGCCCTTGTGTCTCCCCACCTGCTCCTCGCTTGTCCCTATCGCTAGGTAACCTAATGATTAATTACCTGAAGCAGTCTGAAAGCGACACAACTGTCACACACACACACACACGTGCTCTGCACTGTCTCCACGCAGACGCGCCGTGGCGTGAGCAGCCGTCTGATGAATGAGACGTACACGGACAGGCTGTTAACTGAACCCCATGAGCAGAAAAGGGGGACGCTATAGTGAGATGTCTCCTGATGAGCTCTGGCACACAGATCAGGGCTTCAACACAATACTGTCAGTCCCATACACACACACACACACACACACACACACACACAGTCCCATAGTACACACTCCAATGTAGCGTACAGTACACAGACGCACACATACACAAGCAGACAACCTTATCCAGTGTGGCAAAAAATGATGAGAGCAAATACTCACACACACACAGAGATGCACCACTTCCAAAACACAATGGCGACTCCTTCCCATCTGCTAGCACACAGGATGATCATCTCTTTCCACTTACATCTCTGTAAACCCATAGGATGACAGAATGATTAAAAAGACTGAGCATAAATCAGTGGTTTATTGTATTAAAAAAGTAGTTAAATCAATGTCTTGACTAATTAACTATTTATTAGTATAATAATGAGTCTAAAGTGCCTCTCTCTCAGCAGTGTCGGTTCAAGTTTCACTACCAAGAGATTCTAAGTTCTCCCTTTCCTCTTGAAAGAGGGTGTTTATTTGTGCAAGATTTCTTTACAGACCCGAGTGTTACATCTTGGTTGAACAGACACTCACACTTGTAGGATTGATTTCCCCTGCTTGACACACACACACAAACAGACATGCGCACATATGTGCATGCACCCTCACACACATCCTGACAAACGCAAACACACCTGTTCCTGGCCCTATAAGTCATCCTGCTGGGTTCGCCGCGCTACATTTCCTCCGCTCATTAGCTCTAATTACACTTAGCTTCTTATTTATTATTTACTCTTTATCATTCACAGCCATGACCCAGCACACATGCACTCTCTCGCACACACACTCAAACACACATGCACACACACACACACACGAACACACACGCACACACACGCGCACACACACACGCGCACACACACACGCACACACATGCACACTCACACACATGCACACTCACACTCACACACACATGCACACACACACACACACACACAGCTTTGCTAAATGCTCCCTATGGAGGCTAGCATCAGCTATCAAGAAACATGTAGAAGGGGCGAGGAGGGGCGGAAACCATAACGAGAAAAGCAGCAGACATTAGCAGAGCCTGCACTCTTCCCCCACCCCTACAGCACCATTCTAGCACGTTCTCCAACAACAACATAATTAACAATAAAAGTCTTCAATATATGCTTTCTTTCCTCCCTCTACGCCACCTTATCAGTGGGTCCCCCACCACCACCACCACGCCAGTCACTCGTCTGTGGAGCTGACATATGGAATGAGTGAGTATTACTCAGTCTGTTGTTCTTTCCTCTCCTTTTAACCTGCCCCACCACTTCATGGATCACAGACATTCACCTTACACACACCGTTTCCTCATAAATATACTGTTACTTCTTTAGCTTCGTGTCGTGTTTATTTTTGAATTAATACCCCGCTGGACGCCTGGAATGTGAGCGCATTTGCACTGTTGGCTTGTGTGTGTGTGTGTGTGTGTGTGTGTGTGTGTGTGTACTGTTGGCTTGAGCAGCAATGTGCAGGAGTCTGTAAATCAGGAAAGCATCAGAGATGTTTTTGCAATAGCCAGCACGGGGAGAGGCTCAATGGCGCAGACTGATGACATGAACATGGGTTCTCTATTAGACTGAGTTACCTGTTTGAGAGTCATGTAACAAGACAAATGTGGCTCGTAATTCAAAATCAAACAAGAAAGCATCTGTACACCCAGAGGCTAGTAAGATGAGAGAGAAAGGACGAGGGAGAGAGAGAGAGAGAGAGAAAGCAAGACAGAGAGAGAGAGAGAGAGAGAGGGGAATACATTTGCTTATAAAGTTAAACAGAGATATTCGTTTTTGACAGTGAGATTTATAACCTCATATCCATATGGTGTTTATTATCAAATACTTTTACATGGAAATTATAGTGCGCACACACACACACACACACACACACACACACACACACACACACACACACACTGACAGGCAAATTCAATCACACTGTAACAATTACTTTATGTCTGTGAGGAGAGTAGGCAAAATATAAAACTCTCCTGATTCCCTCTCCCTCTCTCTCCTGCGTCTGCAGGGGCTCCTTGGGTCAATCTTTCATCATTGCGTCCTTGGAAGCAACCAAAGCACACTTGACCTTGTGAGTGTTTTCTTATGGTCAGGGCTTTCTCTCCGTGCCCCACCCCACAGGCCTCCCTCCCCCAGACGCCCAGAGCAATGGGGGGTGAGGTGCACCTCGGCCCTAAATTTCCCCATTGCCCCCCCACCTCCCCAAATACCCCCACACAGCACTAGGACTTTGCCCTTAAGCAGGAAAGGGGGGCAATAAACACAGACATTTCATTTCGGCCGCTGCTATTCCTGTTTCTCCTCAGAGATGTGTGTGAGAGTTCAAATGGTGCTTTTCCTGCGTTCAGTGAAAACGGACTCTCTACTCTCTACCCTTCAACTCTCCCTCTCCATCTCCTCGCTCTACTCTTTGTTCCTTTCTTGCTTTCGTCCTGTCCTCTCCTGCTGTCTATCCCCTCCTGCTCAACCCCCCCCCCCCCCCCGCCCCCTCCCGCCCCTCCACACACACACACACACACACACACAAACCCCTCTCTGACACAGGACCCCAAGCTGTGTTCACATTTCAAAGACACAATTATGAGAAACAAAAGACAGGCATTTTCTTCTGAGGGACGGAGACCCCAGAAGGTCAGCTCAAAAACGGCTGCTTAAATTCTTCAAAATCAAAGCCATGTCATATTAAGCACAGACATTTTTTCTTTGGCACAGCTATGTCTGAGTTAACACACACACACACACACACACACACACACACACACAGTGGGGAAGGGAGGGTGGGTGAGAGAGCGAGAGCACGAGAGAGAGCCCTGTCAGAGTTAATGGTTTTCCTTCATGAAGGCTGGTTTTGTGGTAACCCACAGTCCAATCAAGTCATCATAGAAGTTTGAGCAAGCTCCTTCATTCCTTGCCGTGTAGTTTTCATTCATGCCCAGTTAGCTTTGTGCCTCTGACAGCTTTAGAATTTGCCATTATATTTGGATTATAATTTTTACAGTTTGGCTTGTGTTTGAGATTTGAGGAACATCAACGAGCAAAGTATAAATTCCGTAAATCTTGATGTTCCTCAGAGGACAATTTTCTCCCAAAACGCCACTTGGTGTGTGTGTGTGTGTGTGTGTGTGTGTGTGTGTGTGTGTGAAGACAAAATAGGCTACTCAGTGTTCATCAATGTTGCTTCCATCCATCAAACATCCAAAGTACTCAAAACACACTTGGCCAGGCAGAAACACTTACTACAGTAATTATATTTTTTTGAGTACGCCTATAGCTCTGATGCTGTCTTGAGCTAAGAATGGCTTAAATGTTTTTTTTTAATCTTATGCCATTTGAAGAAGGCTCGCCTATTATTTCCACTACATTCAGCTAGCAGTTGTTAACAGGCCTTGAGTCTGCAGTTCAAGCTTGCCTTGCTAATATTTCTAAGGCCACGTTCAAAAATGGTGAGTAGCTAGCGTAACAAAAAATGGATGATTGATTTACTTTCGAATAAGTATTTTCTCTCCGCAGGTGTAGGCTACAGGCTTTAAAAAAAATCTTGTTCAAATCCGTAAGCGCTAGGAATGAGAGGATTAACACAGGAGGGGGGATTTCTTTTGTGGATGTGTCCGCCACCTTCCTATTTGAGCGTGCAGTCTAAATGAGCATAGTTTCTTTAAGTGCGTACTCTGTGGAGTTACGGTACCGTTAACTCAGCGTGTGTGCATGAACTTATAGCGCAATAAAAAAATAAAAAAAAACGTGTCAGACTCACACTTCTTAAACTTGCATTCCTTCGATAGAGAACGTTGATAGAAAACAGTTGAACGAGAACCTCAATCAATCACAGAAATGGGTGGTGTAGGTCTAGGCCTATACACAAGAATTTCTCTACAAACATACCGTCATAAATTAGGCATAAATAAGGAAATGAACAACATAATAAACCAATAGATTTTAACATGTCGACGATAACGCAATAAAAGCAAAGACCGTGTTGATGATTTCTATGTGCACCTGCACACCGGGAGACGTTTATGGCACATCTCCATCTGCTGGACAGGGAAGGAAATGCAGACTGAGGGCGCACAAAAAAAGGCATTAAAGTGACAAACGCGAAGGGTCTCTCAAACCATCTTAACATACAGTTATAGTTAGTTACTGTGTGTGTGTGTGTGTGTGTGTGTGTGTGTGTGTGTGTGTGTGAGATAGAGAGAGAGAGAGAGAGAGAGAGAAAGAGAGAGAGAAAGAGTGAGAGAGAGATTACCTGGATTGGGTTCAAGAGTCCTGCATATTTTGGAAAACTATAAACAGTCGTGTCATATTTTAGGCCCTAATTTCTCAGGCAGTGAAAGTGAAGCCTGGTTTCAGGATGACACAGATAGACCTGACAGCTTTACAGCATTCTTTATGCCCAGGTAATATCAGGACAAGATGGAACATGACAACTATCCCCCTCAAACGTCAAACCAACTATCTCCTCCCCGTCAGGAAAATGTCAGAAGAAACAATTCAATCATTTCAGTTATCGCATTGACATGGAAAATGAGGCAATGCCAAAGGTCTGACTTGCAGAATTGTCTTTTAAAGAGAATCCATTACCCCTTTGGAATAAGATTCCCTTAAATCAAATAAGACCTAGACCTATATCAACCCAAATGGGACAAAACCTCTTTTTAGACATAAAAGCTTTGGAAATACTCTTGAATCTTGATACATGTAATTACAGCAATGTAACTTTACATAAAACAATCGAATGGGTTGGAGATCTGGGACTTATTTGTGGGGATAATGGAGCTGAAAAAAGGTAGAAGATGCCCACTGGGCTGCTGCCATCACCTGAACACCAAAACAAGTTCCAGGTGCTTACTGCTACATCGTGTTCTCCATCTCTCCTGACATATGACCATGCATCTTTCCTGACATAGGCACAGACACACACACACACACAAAGTCATTTCATTTAACATTAAATTGAATTAATTATTTTTTTTCCATTGTCTGTCACCGTTTGTGAAGTGATTGCATGTAATCCATACATCCTTTTAGAACTATAACTCTATTTGTCTGGGCCATAGGCCTACTGACTTTAAGCTCTGTGATAGCATTTGACTGTTGACAATATTAGAAAGTTACGTTTGCCCAGATAGCAAAAGTGTGAGTGAACGTACATGGTACTCCAGTGCCATCTAGTGGATAGTAGAAAATTGCAAGCAGTGCGCAACAGCAAGTAGACACAGAAAGCCAAGACCCAGAAAGTGTGTAGGTTTATCGTTTTGTACAATTTTGGTTCATTTTTCTTTTCATAAACATTTGAGCACGATGATTGTAATTCAGAATGCCGATGCCTCATCAAATAGTTGGCTTCTCCAGAGCTCAAAATTGTGTGAGCGGTTGCTTTTTCTCTCAACAGTCATGTTAGCACATTCTTTCAAACACCACAGCCTGGCCCTACTTGCCAGGAGTTTTATCTGTTTCTGCAACTGCACTTCCAGTGATTTACAGCACAGCAGTGAGCAAGCCCTGTAGGTAGGCCAAACACAGCACTGTTCTGTAAGTTAGCGCTGTTAGGGCCCAATGCTGTTATGGTGCTGAGAGGTTACTGGACAGAACTGAGCTCAATTCAGTCCTTCACTGACCAGTCCTGAAGATCCTCTGACGTGCCATCAGGTGAAAGGGAACTGAAATGGTAGAGCATGGAGGATAAAATAAGGTCTCTTGATTGATGCTCTGACCAGGCGTCCAGGGACGGCCCGTGCTGACGCTGATGGCTTTGCAAGCTGTCTGAGCCGCAAACGATAACAAAAACATGTTGAGCTGGAGAACAGATTCACAGCCATGAAAGGATGTGGGGACCTGTTTCACGCTTTCCAGACCCATCATAATGTTGGCTTTTGCCAGGGTCAGCATAAGCTTAGTGTATTCTTGCATAAACTCTTGCAAAGTCATCCAGTCAATCACCCATTGTGGACTGCCCAGTACTCAATTTTTATTTCTCATGTAACGGCAGTTAATAGTGTGAAGACTGGCCATAGGTCATTACCCGTGGCTAATTTTGGAAGGCTATTCATGCAAAGTCCAATACTGATCACAGACTGCACACATGAACATGGCAATGACCTAAAATGTCAGGCATGCAATTTAACATGAATACCAGAAAACAAACATGTGAAAGAAAATCCCGCACACTGCCCATTACGCATGCATATTTATTTACAACGTTTCGGTCATAGACCTTCCTCAGGTGAATTACCAGACAACAAACAAAAAAAACAGTTGGGCCTCTTCATAACAGCATACATCACACAGGTAAACCATCCCTTTTCAGTTCCCATCCATGCCTGTACATTTGCTTAATATTTGGTATCACTCTGTTGAATTTTCTTTTAGAATTTTCCTCACGTTGAAAAGAAAAACAATCTACTAGAAAATGCCCAAGTGAAACATTTTTTTCCGTTGAGATATGTTCATTTAAAATGAAGATATTATAATAGCACCATTATTAAATTCCACAAGAGCATTGTTTGTACCACTAGGGGGAAGTAAGAGTCACTGTTTTATTCTACACTATCAGATCACATAAATACTCTTTGAAAATCCAATCTTCCTTACATTGTGATGTTCACACTGCGGAACAATTTAATACAAAATTAATGCAGCACAAAATATGTGTGATATTAAATATGGTACATAGAAAAGAGCACTCGTCATAGCTGTGTAAGAATGAATTATTAATATAGAAAATTGGCTTTAGCTAAATAAGACTCAGATCTTGTCATGCATGCCAATGCATTACTGTAGAGTTCATGAGACAGGTTGTTTCTCCATGAAGTGGCCATACTTACAGAATTCTAATTCTTGTGTTCACTTATTCAGGCCCAAAACATGGCTATATGTATACAATCCCCCTTCAAGCACCGGCACCTTCCAAATATACAGTGAAATGTACAGTCTGATGAAAAAACATTCACTATTAATCCTTTTGCGGGTGAATCCCTTGCCTAATAGGACCTGCAATGTTTTTACCCATTAGTAATAATAATTCAAAAAATACTTTAAAAATAAAAGCCGTCAACATTTTTCATATTATTTTTGTACATTTGAATTAAGCGACAAGCGACCATTTTGAGTGCAAAATAAACCTATTTAATTTGTCCATCCATATCCATGTTGTCTGTAGGTATGGCCTGAAACAGAATAGTACAACCTGTAGGCTATTATGGTATGTATTAGAGAGTTAAAATATTTGGGCCTCTTTTCCATCAGGTACAATGACCGATACAGATTTTTAATGAAAAATAAATTAAAGGATATTTGATTTATACTTCTTTTAATCATTTCATGTTTTCAGAGCAATTTTATCCAACAAGGACTTCATCCTTGGTCTTTGTGCAATTATCTTTATCACCACATTTGGGTATCAAAGCATATTCAGCATGAGAGCTGAGAGACAGTTATTGCATTCATTTCCATTTCGGCACAGCAGCCAATTATTATCCACACTTCAAATAATAAAACATTTATTTGTTCAGTTTCACAGTACAATAGAAGCAGAAATGATCTTTAACCCTTTCCTCTCTGGGAAAGGATCATGGTTTGCTTGCTTCATCTGATTTTTTTTTATTAACATGAACGGCTATAATGAAAAGGGAAGACCTTTATTTTGGAAAAGCTGTAGGTCAAATGTCAAATCAATCAGATTGGAGAATGAAGGCATAGTACCAAGTGATCAGATATACAATTATATATTTTTGTTATTTCACAGCAATTATTTTTCCATACAGGCCATTTCTTGCCGTCTTTATATAGGCTACAGGCTATTATCCTTTTCTGTACAGATATAGGCCTATATAAGTAGTGTCAGATTATGGTCCATATGGTTTTTAATACCCTTTTGCCACTGACAGTAGAGACACACAGGTTCAGTAAATGAGAGAGGAGTATTAGTTTCAATGCTACACGTTCATTCCCGCCTTTAGTCAAAAGGTAAGTGCCTGAAAGTGTCATAGAATGCTTAGTCCTTTTGACCATATTTCACCACAGAGACTATTTATCTATGAAATGCATGAGGGGTAAAAGCAAACAAAAAAACTGAATCTGTGATCAACATGAAGGTGTTTAAGCCCTAAACAAATTACAATATGATCAGTTCAAATGCTGAGAGAGAGAGAGAGAGAGAAAATATCTATGACCTTTTTTTCTTCTGAAAATAGGATACAAAAACTATAATTAGGATACAAAAACGGATCATTAATCGCAATCTATCTCAAAGTAAAGGTTTATCTTCAAATAGCCTGATGTGCTTCATGTGCCTGTGAACCAAAGCACAAGTTAAAGCATTGACAAGGGCTCACTATCTATCAGAAAATCTATAACATATTTCATGCACCCACTGACCTGACCGAATTCAAATCACTGCTAAATGCAGGACGTAGCCAGACAAAGAGATGAAAGTGGTGCCCAAACCTTGGAATAGATTGCTTAAAAAAAAAAAAAAAGATTCATGCATAGTCCCAAAGCAACCCCCTGATGACTGGATGGAAACATATTTGCCATTAGACAACTGAAAAAGAAGACATAAGCCAAATTTATGCTGTTTGTTCATGAATTTTGATTTGATACATTCAACATCAAACTTGTGTCATGTCCTTTTCAAATGTCTTTGGCTTTTTCTTCTTGCACTTTACAGCTATTTTTACTGGTCCCTACACGTGCAAATACACAGAGTACAAAACCAACAAGACCTTCAAAATTACCGTAGATACTGTTACCATGGCAAAGGAGCTGCAAAGATCAGAGGGAAATTTCCTAAGGGAGTGAGTCTGTGTTGTATCTAACTAACACATTATTATTCTGGAAGCCATACTGATGCAGAATGGCAGCTTTTGACCTTGTGAAAATCTCCCAATTAATGGCAGTTACTGCTTACGATTGCGAGTGAAATGGTGTGCATTTTAACAAGCTTCAGTTTTGAACATGAAAACATTAACTTTTTTTTCAACCAAACTTCCACAAAATGACTATATGAAAGTAAGATGAAGATGGATCAAAAGGCGAGCAGGACATTGTCTGAGACTTGTTACTGGTGCTTGTGCAGTAGGCTACATGTGGCCACAGCACTGAGAATGAGAGTGGAGATGATTGTTTTTTGCACAGCCAATGAACACATTCCTGCAGAGCAAGTGATCAAAGTCTGTCGCTAGGTCTCTGGCTTTTACGTATTCTTTGTCCTCCCTTTTTTTGTGTGCCTCTCTCTCCTTAGAGCTTTGTCCTAATTGAAAAATGAACTTGGAATTCTTCACGAACAGGGAAATCAGATCCCTCAGGCAAAAATGTTATGACTATCCTCAATGTGCTAATTTGGAGCAACTGACAATGCTGTCTCTAACCTGTGCTTTCTTCACGTAAATGAAATGGAATAAATGTTTTCCACCCAGTAGAGCTCATGGCGGATGTTTATGATGTTCCTAAAGTTTATGAGGCATCTGCAGGTGGGTATGACCTTTGTCCCAGTGTGTGTGTTGGAGTCACACTGGCTCCCAAACACCCTCCCCCACCCTCCTCAGTCCTCATCACCCTAGAGACCAGGAAGAGACAGGAGGCGAGCTGAGCACACATGATTGCTATAGACACATCAAGGCATGAATAATAATCTCAGACACAAAGAGATCATGCGTTCAGTTTGTGTAGGCTACACAATGCCACATAACGAGTCAATGAAGTCGAATGAAAACTGAGCCATTTCTGATCGTTTCTGTTGTATGCCACGTGTTTATGCTGTTATGTTTGCAGTGATATTTCAGAATGGCTGGCTTGACCAAATGAAACATGTGCAGATGTCTCACTCGTGTATACACCGAAAGAGAGTGGGCGGTGGTTGAAGGGGGAGGGGAAGGTTGCTTTTTTTGATCAGCCCCACCACCACATAAAGGAATATGATTAGCTTCAGAAGCACATGAACCATGGATACACGTCGTCACTTGGAGCATGGAATATTGTACAGCTTTGGGATACTAATTCAGTGTAATCAATTCATACCGTGACTAAATATGTCCATGTAATTAACGTTTAAGTATGATAGACAGTAAATTAAAAGCTGACATTCTGCTGAGAGTTAGAAACAAATATTATATTTTTAAAAAACTAAAACAAAAAAAACAAAAGTTGATCTATATTATGAATCTAATCATTGAAAAGCCTTTGTTCAAACATTTTAATTTCTTCATTTGCCATATCTAAACTGCTAATTTGGTGTCATTTCAATAATACAGCAAAAGCTTGCATTTGCACGGTACACCTAGTTCACATTCGGGGCTCAACAAAATCACTATCTCTGGACAAAGGTCTACTGCTTTTTATGTGTGAGTGAAAAGTAAGATATCCAGTTTATTATTTCATTATTCATGTAATTGCTTCATTTTTTTTTTTAAACACGCAGATACTTAACAAATTGACAAACAACAAAGACATTTTATTTTCCTACCCATCCCCCACCTAGGCATTACTGTTTGAAACAGGATAGGTTAAACTGCATCCCATGGGCCATTTCATTTCATTTCATTCAGTCTTAAGCCCACCCACCCTAGGCTTGCTTGTGGATGTATAATGCTGCAAATCAAACTATTTTAATAGGCAAACTGGTCCCTGTGCAAAACACCATTTACTATAGCACACCCCTAGCAGCATTAAGGCAGTGAGAAGATGCGTGTTATGCACATTTGCACATAGCCTACTCTATCTGAACTTAACCTGTCTTTAGATCAGTCAGTTCTGGACACTAGATTGCCCTATGCGTGAGAGTACACAGAGAGCACCATCTGCTTTTTGAGCTAGTTCTACGATGGAGTGAATATGCTTTCACAGGATAGCTGGACTCCTGTGGTTTATGCAAGGACATGCTGCTTCAAAACATGCTCATAGTATAGGCCTATGTGTTGCAGAAATTATGTGCTATTCATGCCCTCTGGCCTATATAGATTGGAGATCATATGGTTATGGAAAATATGGTTAAATAGTTTAATAGTTGAATAAAAATTATATAATGCTGCCATATTATCTTTGCATGTTGCAGTCTCCAGAATACCTGGCGATTATGTTAGGCCTACTGTGCTTTTATGGTACAAATGCATTAGCAACCTTGAAACTACTTGAAATGATCAGGCAGGGGCAGGGCCCATGTGATTCTGTCAGAGAAAAGAAAAGGCAGTATGTCACAACTTATCCACGACGAAGTCGACTAAATCCTATTATCCTTCATTGGAATACGAATTAGTCAACAGGCTCATGCTCGTCTTTTCGCAATTGCAAATTTGAGGTGCTGCAAATTTGAGCTAAATGTTGTGAGGAAGTTAAGAAACAATAATTAAGCATATACCTCCATGTGGTGTTCAACCTCCTAGCCTAGACCTTCTACTTAAGCAGGAGACAGAAGAAACCTCTGACAAATCAGACACTGGAGTACTGGGGCTGCAGTGCAAAAGCTTTGTTTACTTCTTGAGCGTTTATTTGACACGTGTCGATCAACTACAACTGGGATTTAGGGTGACGTTGTGTGACGTCACGTGCAGAGAGCTAGAGAACAGGGGAAGGACGGGCAGAATGGCTACCCAGTGCCGTAGCTCCAAATGCACGGCAGAAAGAAAAGGGTTCCGGCGGGAACTCGATTCTTGGCGGCACAAGTTGATACATTGTGTGGGTAAGATTACACCTATTTCATACTGGTTTGTTTAAAATGTGTGCACCGATACGGTGCGATGCATATAACTTCGATTTTCTTTGCACCCGGCTGCTGTTTTGGCTTGGTTGCTAGATTGCTTGCTAGCTAGCGCATAGCCAATGAACGACTGAGCGTCAGTAGCGACTAGCGAGCTAGCTAAATTAACCTTAGCCCAATTTCAAGCGTTGCTGCAATGATGAAGCTAACGCAGCTAGCTCACTTAGTATTAAGCCTGTCCACTCCATTTTCTTTGTCCTGCTGACTCCTCGGGCTTCCAATAGGAAGTATCGTTAGTGCCGTTTATTTTCGAATCATTTACTAGTGAATGCATACCATGTCAAGCGTGTTTATCTTAATCGGTGTTACTTAGCAAACTAATTTTAACGTTATGTTAACCAGTCAACAGTTTTCCAGGAGCAGTTTCCCTTGCGTTGCTCTGGTATACAAACGTTAACTTAACCTAGCTAACATTTGCTAACTTCACGAATTGGATTTAGATGACATGGCTATATAATACACCGAAGCGAAAGCAATTTAGCAACCCAGTCAGCCCACCTTACAAAGAGATATTGTAAGGGAGAATAACAAAAGCGTAGTTGTCAACACTGTGCGAGTTGGAATTGAACAAACGTTAGCCAAGGTTGTTTTAACGTTATCGTTACTTGCCTTGATGAACATTAGGGGATCAACCTCTCTTGAGGCATTTGTGCAATTGGGTTACCCAACGCATTTTTATTCTCGATGTTTCATAAATTAAAAGTGAACTTGCCTTGGCTTGGATTGGATTGACACCCGGACAGTAAAATTGTGCGGTACTTGTCAACGTTAACATTGGTAATGTTAAGGGTATCGCATTGCCAATATTTTTCGATGTCGACCAACGTTAATGTCAACAACCATAACCTCTGCGGGTATTTGGGATTCACGTTTTAATTTTGGACTATGCATGCACTTACATCACTGAAGTTTTCGTTCCGAGCTCGTATAACGGGTTGGGTTTGTTTATATAGATAAACGGCAGCCAATGTTTCTGACAGAATGGTTTAGCCACATGACGTTCACAACAACAAGCGATTAAGGCGTTAACTTATTTTATTTATGTCGAAGGTCAGATATCAACGTTTTAGGAAGCTTGTATAAGAGGCTGTACAATTTCGAAAACACACATGCATGAAGATTGGTAATTGATAAAAACAACCGGTATCGTAGAATAATATTAACGTTAGCAGCAGCTTGGATGTTTGGGACATTGGCATATGATATAGGTAACGTTAGCATTAAAAGAACATGAAAACATTAAAAGAAATGCAAACATGTTGCACACTCAGAACGTAAAGGTTGTAGTCTATTTCTGTGCATATTTATTATAGCAAATATTTCCAGAGCGTGGCTTATTGAAATGTGATTTGCCGGCTGTTCAAATTTAACTTGCCACTATACAATTCTAGGATTTGAAAGCATACTGGAAGGAATATATGGACCAAGGTTCCTCAGAGATCTCAGTATTTTTGAAGGTGAGTCTGTGTATCTGCGTGTGTGAATGGAATGAAGGTTAATTAAGCACATATTTTGTCCCATATTCACCGAAGAAATACAAGCGTCAAGCCTTCGGCATATAATGTTGTGTGACATACTTTAGGCTACATCATTATGTTTTGGCTGAAAGAAAAAGGCAAATGTATGTTCGTTTTGCTGTTCTGCAGACTGTGAACCAGATGCCGTTGATGATTGGTCAGAAGATGCAAGATGTTCATTTTGCAATCTTCAGCTTGAAAAACTAAGTGTAAGTGAGACTATGTTTTTTTTCTTTTTTAAATGTTGGTCTTAATAACAATAATGTTATTAATGTTATTATTTAGCCTTTGATGACTTAATTTTAGACACAAAACAACAACAACAACAACAGCAACAGTGGTCAGTAATTGCACCCTCCATTCGTTTCCCCTCTTAAACAGGACCATAATCCCACAGTTGCCTCGCCTCAGTCCCCCCCCTGCCCAGATACACCTCCACCTCAGGGCCAGTCCAACACTGAGAAGATCCAGTGCCAAGCAGAGCGATTCCTCAACTCAGTCTTTTGCAAGAAAGGTACTTGTGTTAACATGCTGACATTAGTCAGAGTCAGGGATGAATTATTATTGAAATAATCACTTTTTGCCATGCGAAAAACTAGATGTTTTAAGATAAGAAAAATAATTATAAGGCACCTCTATCTGCTTTTGTGTGTGTGTGTGTGTTTGCAATAGACTCGCCTCAGAGCTGTGATTCAAACATTCCCCATGTGGCTCGAGAACTGATGAGGAAAATGATCCATCAGTTCGCTGTTGAGTATGCGTCCAAGAGCCAGCAGGAGGGCAGGAATGGCTTCTCTGTGGACTCCGTTATCTCCGCACACTGCAGTATCCCTGACCGGCCTGACGAGGACGCCCCCCTGGACCTCACTGTGAGCCGCACACACCTGGAGATGGATCAAGGTAAGGGGAGGAAATCAGAACGCCAAGACGCTTTTAATGAAATGTTGTGCAGCAGTATATTCAAAAGCCTCTTTGTAAGCCTATACCTGATTATTGTATGGTTCAGACCAGTGAGTGAAAAGCCATGTTATTCAGGTCCTGGTCTTAACATGGTTTGTCAGCATGGGGACATTTGACCCTGGATTATCCCATTTATGCATAAGCTCACATGCCACAAATATGGCTAAATTCCTCAACATTTGCGGTGTTGCAATTGCGTTCACGGCAAACCAATATATGAATATGAATTGCTAAACAAAGCATGATATACAGTAATACTTTGACGCACTTGCAAATCTATTGATTTATATCCAACTTAACTAATGCTGAAATCCTATTCATGGTCTTATGTTTTGAGCTTTATTAGAAATTTAAAGGCGAAACATTGGTTGTTTCAAAATTGAATTTTTTGACAGGGGCTATGATCTAGACAAGACACACACAAAACATAATTTTGAACTAAAAGCAAAATATTATCCTTATTTGCTAATTTCCTTGCTTTGAAAGTATGTTTAGCCCATCAGACTTGTCATTACATCCAGAATACCATTGATTTAACAAGTAGGGAGCTGGGTTGCAGTGCAGTACGCATTGGTGTCTGTTCTTTTGGTAGGTCGGTATGCCCTAAATGTGTTCTTTGTTTCCCCTGCGTGAGATTTTGATGTTGGGTCTGAAATTCATTGACACTCCAAATTAAGGCCTGCTTTTGTATGTGAAGTGTAGCATTACTTTTGCAATTGACTGCTTACAAAGACCATCCCTCGTGGCATATTCCCCATGATCATACTCTATGTGCATGAAGACCGATTGACAGGAAGTCAGAGAAGCTTCCTGATTTGCCCTGGTCGTATTGTTGTTGCTCACTGTTCTGAATGCACAGTATATTATGTCTTCAGATAACTGTGCCTGGAGACAAGCACATTGTAACAGAGTCTACACTTGATTGAAAAAATTGCAGTAGCCAGCAGACCTTAAAGCAGATTTAGCCTTGTGCTCTGCAAACTGTTTTGAGACAAAGGGTGCGAGTTTGACGGCGTAATTTGCCAACAGTGTGTGCACATTTTGGCCAGAGCACAGTCAGAGGCACAACGTGGGCAGAGTCTGGCTGAAGTTAATTAATAAAAGATAGATAGATTAGAATTAACACTGCTGCATGTGATTGGTTTACTCAATTTCACTTCACTGGAGAGGTCTTGCTGTGATGTAGCTTCCCGCTACCTATATCGCCGCCGAACTGTTAATGGCACTGTATAAATGAATACAATTTAATTGAAATTGAATTTCAAATGGCATATTCTCATCCCTAGCAGATGGTGTTCTTGATCTCTCAAGAAAGAAAACAGGTGGCTCATCCACTGCATCCTCTCCAAAAGCCTCAGGGTGAGTACACTTCCTCTTGTACTTCTTTATTGGAAAGCTCCCTGTACATCAGCCGTAGTAGGTCAGCCCATGTGTTTTGGCTGAGACCTGTGGAATCACTGGAATCTCCAGTGCCATGTATTATGTCTGCTTTGAAATGGTTGGTGTTGAATGCACCGTTGGATTACATTTTTATCAACTATGTTTGAGAAAGTCAAAGCTACCGTGCATTTTTTTGCATTCTGACTGATTGATTGTGTATCTTGTGTAGAGTAGCTAACATAAAATGTAATCCAACTTTTGGAATTGACCTTAGTCACCAACGTTTAGATGTAGGGTTAGATTTTGAAGGGTTTTTATTGTTTGTTTGATTCTCCTGTTGCACTGCAAAGGGTTGACTCTTTTATTGCTTGTTCGGAGGTAACGTCACATTTGTTAGCAGCAGTACAGGACTCTGTACGGCTCACTGAATTTATTTTTGTTTATTAATTTCTTTATTGTCATCATACTGATGTATGTACGCACTCGCCACTATTTCCAAACAAAATAACCTCGACAGATATAGGAGTCTTGCCACGCAGCTGTTCACACAGCTGCACCTCTTGCAAAGATACTGGAAGTGCGACCGTATTGTAGAAGTTTGTGTTTCAGCACACAATTGACAAGAAACTATCCTTCCAGGAAGTATCGTTTGCATCCTTTTTAATTAAAAAACAAAAAAACAAAAAACGATCTGAACAAAAATTATTTAAGCCCCACAACTCAGAGCAGACCAGTGGGAAGCAGTGATGTTACCCCCAAACATTGGGCAAGGCATAAAGGAGTGGACCCTGAGTGCAAGTCTTGTCATTGGTCAGCTCATCATACCCCCCCTCCGTTTCCTTCCATCCACCCTCTCCCCCTCCTTAGGAGACTGCAGAGAGAGAGAGAGGACTATTTGGAACGCAGCTCTGAGTTCTCAGAGGGTCTGCTCTCAAAGGCTTTGAAAGATGTTCAGTCAGGATCACTGGATATTCAAAAAGCAGCCATTCTTTACGGGATACCTCAGAGAACCTTGCTTCTTCAGCTGGAGGCCTTAGCGTACGAGGGAACGGGAGTGTTGCGCAGCATCGGCCAGGACAGCTGCCTGGACGGCGCCATGTGGCAGAGCCGTGAGGCTCGGCTGGTGCTCCAGCGAGTAGCGGCGTGGGCGCGCGCCCAGTCCTCCCGCACCGATCTGGGCAAGATATCAGCGGAGACCGCAGAGTTCCGTCTCCCCGCGGCTACCTCGTACCTACATCAGCTCACTCTGCAGAAGATGGTCAGTCAGCTGCGAGACAAGAACGAGAGCTTGTTCGCCGCCGACACTCCGACGCCTCCCAACAGCCCCGCAGCCTTGCAAATCAAAATCCCTCAGGTGCGCCACGGAGCCCAGCCCAAGCACCAGGTGGAGCTGGCGGACGCCATGTACCACCAGGCCTCCAAAGCCTCGTCCACCGCCGACGCCTCTGCCATGTACCACAAGCTCAAGACCATCCTGCCCAAGCAGGCGCAGCTGGAGTACCCCCCGGCGCTGCTCCAGACGGGCATGGAGTCGTGCCTGCTGCAGGCCGACCTGCCCCCCACCCTCTGCCTCCAGAGCAGCCGCAACGCCAAGAGTGCCGGAGGCTCCGAGGACGCAGACGACGGGGGCGATCGGCGGGGAGACAACAAGCAGCCGCGGAAGAAGCGCGGCCGCTACCGGCAGTACGACCACGACATCCTGGAAGAGGCCATCACCATGGTGATGACCGGGAAGATGAGCGTGTCGAAAGCACAAGGAGTCTACGGAGTACCTCACAGCACCCTGGAGTACAAAGTGAAGGAGCGGACGGGCACGCTGAAAACCCCGCCCAAAAAGAAGCTCAGGTCACTGGAGCAGGGCCAGATGGGGGCAGCCAACTCAGGGACGACCGCCGCCTCCAGACACTTCTGAACACACCGCAGTTCCTCAAGTCACACTGTAACACTTGAAATATTCAAACCTCTACAGCTTATATGCTTACATGAAAAACAAGAGTCACAACACTTAAAGTCTATTCAGGGTTTTCACTGTGGAATTGAATCTATATATATACGCAACTATGAGTAAACACTGTTAAAATTTTTATTTCTTTCAGTTGTAGCTTTTGCATCTTAAGTCTGGACATATTTAGGATCCTCTGTAACTTAAGCTTCCTTGAGCATTAATGATTGTCATGTGCAGCTTATACATTGGGTAACCAGTTAGCCCTTATACTGAAGACTTAAAGTCAGTGTTGATGGTTATCATGGACCTAAAGGCAGTTTTAATTCAGAGGAGAAATTAGAGCAGGGAGGAGCATTTAATGCCAGTTGTCCAGCCATTTCTTATTTCTAGTTTAGTAGTCAGATTCCTGTAAGCTAAAATGTCAGAAATATTTGTTGTTTTTAGTAGCAAAAGAGAACCCAACGTTTTAAAGTTTTTTACAGGTTTACTTTAAGGAAAACAGACCCAGGTGTCTTTTTAATATTACTCAAGCCCATACTTGTTTCATCACCACATTTCATTTTGTAAAATATACACTAGCAAAGGTTGGAATGCATCATAGAGCATGTTTGAAATGTGCACAGATCTTTTAAAAAAAAGACAGAGCTTGAGAATGGTAAGGTCTTGTGAATGTGAGCCGTTTTAAAAAGAATCTATTATAAATGCATATTTATGACTTTTTTTTCTGCACTCTTCTACTGCAAACCTCACTGAGCTACCACTCCGCTGCTTGAATTTAAATGTCTATGTAAAATGTATCTTTATTCATAACAGTGCTTTTTCTCTGTGTAAACGGGCGCCATTGCATTATCTATCTGCTGTAACCAAAATAACAGTTCAGGGTCGCATCATACATCAACACAACGCTGCTTTATTCTCTTTTCAGGAGATGTCTGTATGTCTTTTCTCTTTTGCTAATGCAGTCTTCTTTTCTCTCTCTCTGTCTTTCTCTGCTAATAGTAAGTTTTACAGAAACATTATGATTGCAGGAAATGCGCTTGGGTGCCCGCGGCGCCTAAGTGTGTCTTTTTAATTTTCTTTTTTGTATTAGCTGTGAACCATTCACTGTAAATGCCACAGAAATCAAGTATCGCATGGACCTGAGATGACTGAATATAGATGCAACGCAGTTGAATTGAAATGAAGGATGATGAGATTAGTCTGATGTGCGTCAAGAGTTTTTCTGACGCTCTCGTTCAAGTGTTTGTCGTAGTATTGTGAATTTTGTATGTTTCCATGTTGCTGTCTTTTTCTCTCTTTCTGGAAAAAATACTCTGAACTCCTCAGATTCTATAGCATTTTAATCTATAAACAACTGAATGTTCTCTCAAATTTTCATAACAAAACAGTGCCTGTCTTTACAATCACTACTCAGCCGTGTAGTGCAACTTTATGGGAGCTATCAGCAATGGATTACTCTACATTGTACGAGTATTACTGTATTGCTTCTCGGAGAAACGAGTAATAGTGTACCGACACAACCTCTGTCTTTTATTTTCCCAGTGGAAATAGTCCTCATATACCGGTGACAGCCTTTTTTCTTTCTCTGGTTTTAGTTTCTTTTACTGATGCAGGTATATTAAAAAAAAAAGCTACTTATTGGTAATCAGTTATTTATGCATAAGTCAATTGCACTATAATGACTAAATTATTTATGTTCTGTAATTGGTATATCTAAATGTTTTGTGTTGTGAGTGCTGATTATTTATTAATTTATCGTGGTCAGAATCTGTGAAACTTTTTCAGTTATGGTAACTTGTATGGAAGCACTTTGATGCTCTTGCACATCAGAAACGTGACGTGTTTTACTGCAATTGCATGCATAGCTGATTTTTAAATGTTTCCCAATGCAATTTAAATTGATTTCCCCATCATTTGCTCCCATGCTCTTACATTATTTAACGATTTGAAAGATTTGCCCCTTGCTTTAACATGGTGAGCTCTAAAGAGTCACTAAAAAGTCCCCTGACAATAATTTATGTCTGTCAACCAAAATCATTTCATGTGACGTGGCAAATTATTACTTCATGAGTGTCTTTTATTCTCTTGATTGTTTTTAATATTTCCAATTCAGGGCTAATCAGGAAAAAGTTTGTAAAGTTTGATGGTGTTCTAGACTGTACTCTTTCCAACACTGAACCCAGTCTGATCACATATTACCTCTCTTTAGACACTCCATTAATAAAGCAAATGTTTTCTATTCATTCTTATCCTACTGAACTCCTTTTGCTAAATTGGTTAATGTTTTAGTGGTAAATGTTTTTGTAAGATTGAAATTTACTTTGAAGTTTTTAGGATGTGTTGCTCGCAAAAATTGACATGATTTTTCCTTGTGTTAACAGTCCCCTATGCCCTGTTTTGTAGATGAGCAGTTTGTAAATCTTGAAGTCAGTGGATATACCATCTAAGAAACATTGTTGATTTTGAGTTAAGCGTTGCAACAATCTTTATCCTCTGCCTTCTGCAACTTGTCAATAAAAGAAAAAAAAGTACAAAAAAGATTCAACCTACTGTCTCATTTGTTGTCCAGTCATGTATTCCGAATAATGGACTAATTTATGTTCAATTCACCGACATGTCTCTGAACTTCCAAAAACATTCAATGTGAAATGATGGTCTAGCTACAATTTATATTATAATATAAAATAATGGTTGGTTTGGGTTGTAATTCCATTACATTAAGTAGTGATTACTAAATATTAATTTGAACAAGGTTATTGGAGACTAAGAAATTGGCAAGATTACAACTGGAGAAAATGGCGAGATTAGCTTTTTTTTTTTGTTTACATTTCACAATTAATATAAATGTGTAACAGTGTATCTTACTCTTATCTATATAGCTCCATGAAGACACATGAGGAGAAAGTCCAAGAAGTAGAGAACACGGACACATCTTGGATAAAATCTGAAGACGGAGGCACAATCTTGGAAAAGGTCCTGTTGTCTCTGTGCTCCTACCACAAAAGACTTCTCTCCTGCATCCTGAAGTTTGTGTATGAAGACTACACGGTGTCATTGGGTCTGAGGGACTCCCACCAACAGACTCCCTCTACAGAGTCTATGTGTTGCTCCAATGGGGGGAAGGTGTGTGAGGGGGGAGGTGGTTGTGCCTGCTGCCTGCGGTCCTGCCAACTCACCACATGTCCAGTTACTTCCGTCTGCGTCTGTCTGAAGAATCTTCATGGCCTGTCCTGTCCGAGCGTCACACTCGACTGCATCAAAACGGTCTGCACTCCCTGTGCAGTATGTCACAGCCATCATGAGACACTATCATGCACGTATCAAGCCTGCAGAGATCACCCCTGCTTCACACACATTAAGACCATGGGAAGCATGGCCACACAGACAAAACACCAGCCAGCCCCCTTCAACACCCAAGAAAGTCGTCGCAGTCCATCTCCGCCTCCACTTTCACCGAAGCCAATGGACACGGATTTGAAAATGACCGAAAGCCACTCTCTAAACCAAACTTTGGAGAGCAAGTCCAATTGTATGCAGCCACCTTTTCTAGAGGAAGAAACAAATGATTTCTCACAGTCTGTCAAAACTGACCAGGAAGCTGTCTGCATGGATGATGATGAAAAGCTTCAGTTGGACCTTAAAGGTGATCTAAAGAAGCCTTTAGAAGAACATGGCTCTTTAATGGGAGATCTTATTGACAGAATTACAGAAAAGCTCAAGTCAATCACACCACAAGAAGAAGAAGAAAATGTAACGTTGTCAGGCCGCCAGAGTCCTGAGTCCAAAGATGATGTCCACTTAAAAGAGATCATAACAACAGTGTTGCATAGTAGTAAGGAAAACGATTACGACCTGGACGAGCTTCTTCAGCAACACGAGAGTAACAACAGCAGATCCCCTCAGACACGCTCACGCAGTAGACAGGAAACCCTTACTGCCATGTCCATTTCTCCAGATCAACCGTCAGTACGCAGACAGAATCTACAGATCAAAATGGATATCGCTAGACTTACCCCGCCTGTCTGCAAGAGACGACTTGGCATGCAAAAGAAGAAACCTGCTCACAGCACCCAGTGTAACCCGGCACCCCTCTCACACTCAGAAATACAGTTCCCTCCCAGCTTAGAGATTGAAGTTCAAGTTCCAAAGGAAACAGACCAGCAGATGCAGGAAACTCTCCAAGACAATCATGCCCCACTGAAACCCGACTTAGATATTTGTGACCATGCAACAGAAAGGAACAATTATGAAGAAAAGGAATCCCCTCCCAGTGAAATTGAGTTGTGTAAACAGAGCACAGGGACAAAAAAGAAAAAGAGCAGAGATAAATTGAAATGTCTCTCCATGATTGATACTGCTGAACCTACCAGATCAAGGCGAAATATTGTTCCTCCTCAGCGTTTCTCCTCATACGTTACGGAACCCAGACAGATGTACTTTGCAGCATGCTTTTCTGAGAACATTTTCATCCGCAGAACACCTAAAGATAATGCACTCAAAGATAGCTCCAGTGCAGAGATTGTTAATACTCCAAGAAAAAATACAGACCAAGTCTCTCCTCCAAAATGTGGCACTGAAATTGGCACTGAAATTCCTCCCAATGTTGAACATTCTTCAGACAATGAATTGACCTCAACAGCTCCCTCAATCAAACAACTTCACCATTCCCCAGAGCAGAAAGAAACAAAACATAGCTGTACCTCACAGACTTCAGAAACTGAAGAAGCTAGCAGTCCGAACCTTACTAGACCCTCGAGAAAGTGTAAAACCTCGTTTAACAGAAGTCCAGAAAAACAGTCCTCGACAGTACAGATAGTAAGTCCAGAGAAAGATGTATCTACAGATGACCGCTTAGACATAAACGCAGGTGAACGGAATACTGAGTCACAGAAGAACCCTTCAGCAATGCAATATACTAGTCCAATAAAACTAATGTTTGTGTCGCCAGTTATTGGGGAGGAAGGGTTACGATATACCCTAAAATCTGCGACAGCAGGTCACTTAAAAGGAGAAGTATTTGATCCCTGTGAGGAATCATCTTGGGGGAGGCCTAATGCGTTCACTGACAACACCCAGCACAGAGCACCAAACACATCGCCAAAGCCTGTTGAAAGCGAAAGAGATAAAAATACGTCTCCAAAAAGTATTCTGGCTTCTGATATAGCTTCTCTGTGTGCTCCATCTAACACTGAGGCCCACAATAGGGAAGTAACCCCTGTGAAGAGACGACCTGGTCGCCCCAAAAAATTAGGGCCTCAAATCCAAAAGCCAGCCAAGAGACCCATTGGTAGACCACCTAAACGTAAATTGTTAGACCCTGATGGAATTATTTTGACAGATGCAGACAAATCAATGAAGGACAAAACTGTTGCCACTTCCTGTGATGAGGACAGTTCCAGTAAAAACCTCAAAATAACTGTTGTCTATGGGCGATCACGCCGGAATAGAAGACTGGTGTCTGAGAGTCATGTGCAGACAGAGCATGTGAATGAAGCTTTCCATTTTGGAAAACACAGTGATGACTCCACAAAGAACCTGTTAATTGATAGTGTGGAGAAGAAGGGCATAGATGCTGATCCCCTTCCTGAAATGCCCATAGACCAAGAGGAATTAAACTTCGTCAGACCAGTAAAGGAAAGAAAATGCATGCCCCACTCAAGCAGTCATATAAAATGTCAAAAGCAGAATAGCACGTTGGCTATTCGAAAGCCAGGGAGACCGCCAAAGGTGAAAATTTCAGGTATTTCTGTCACCGTTACCACAGTGTCCCCAAGGCAACGGAAGATCCACATGAATAGAGAGATGAAAGAGTCCCCCCCTAGGAGAAGATCTCTTCTCTCGGAGTACAATACTCCCAAAGAGCCAAAGAAAATCACAGAGAAGGGTGACCAGTGCAAAGAGACTGTTGCTGTCTCCGGTCAAGAAAGTACTGAAGTAAAAGTGCCAGGGATAGCAGTTAGGCACTCTGTCAGAGAAAGAAAACCTTCCATCTACTTGCTACACTCAGTTGCCACCTCAAGATCCCTCAGTCACAGCAATGCATTGTTGCGTAGGTCTCGCAAGGTCCTCCTCAACAAAGCCAACAGCGAGAACAAGAAGCATGGACATTTGAACGGAACCACAGAGGATGCACTTTCAATTAAGCCCCCAGTGAAAACAGTTGGCAACTTGCAGGATATGAGTCAGTTTTCTGCCATGTCTGTAGACTCTATATTTACATCCAATGAGCCTTTGAAATGGTGGCCCACGTCAGCATCACCCAAAACCTTAAATGAGGAATTTGAGAGGAGAATCAAACTCATGTCCAACACTTGGATCTCTGGTGTGACCGAAACCAACAATGGCGATCTCAAACCAAGAATATCTTCAAAGGCCAATGGCTCCAAGAAAATGCCTGTATCGGCCGTTCAGATGCTCTTTGAGAGGCACTATAGCATGGACAATTTGTGTGCTTGGTTCATGCAGACGACAGAAACCCAGTCATTGGCAATTGTTAAAAAGACAAGTGCTAAAAATCCATATGAATTCATGCACTTCAATCCCATGAGGGTCTCTAATAGAACCAATGTGTGTCCAAGTCCCCAAGCAGAAAGGCTGAGAAAACATTTGAAGAAATTTGCAAAAGTTTTCCCAAAGAGTCCCAAGATGCACCAGCAAGCACAGGAGATGATGTGCAATAGATTACAAGCAAAACACCTCCTTTTAAAAAGACTTCTGGGAAAAACATCTACTCGCACTCAAAATGAATGTGTAAAACCTGGAGAAACAACTTGGGGGCAATACAGAGCTACCCTGCTCAGAGTAAGGTCAAAATTTAATACGAAGACTAGACAGCGATGTCACAGGAAGACGCCATCTGATTCTGTGACGGAGAGTGAAGAGCCCTGTGCTTCAAGTGTTCCCCAGCCTACAGTTGAGCAAGGATCTGCGCCTCCACAAACATTAGACACTTTAACCCCCCTTGCAACTGATGAGAGAACGAACACCCCAGGAACCCTGACCAAGGAAGAGAGAATCAGCTCCAAAGCATGGAGTCCTGAATCGCTGAAGGAGTGCAGGGTGTTCCTGAAAAAGATCAATTCCCCAGACAACGAACTGACTGCTGAAGAATGTAATATTTGCACAGTGGAGCCCTGCAATGTCTTGCCCTCTAGGTACAGCACAACGGCTGAGCACAAGGAGCTGCAAAGTGGAGGAGCAGCGAAAGGGGGGAGGCCGAGAAGCCCCCCCGGGGAGCCGAAGTCGCACTCATTCCAAAAAGAGCCGCCGATGTCAGACAGAGGAGTGAGCAGCGGCAAACACAGAAGTCTCAGTGCGAGTGCGTCACCACCTGCTAAAGCGGCACGACAATCCAGAAGCAGCCGGGGATTATCTGCAGCCAAGTGGGGTGACTTTGTGCTGGGTAATTACCTTTCTAAAATACTATGAATGGAGAGAGGGCTTGAGGTTTAGCAATGTTGTAAACTTATGATAAATCGATAGTGTATCTAGCAGTACTTGGTATGCTGCTTAATACAGTGGTTCCCAAATGTATGATTTCAATTGCCCCCCTTTGACAATGAGCGCAAACACCACAGTCTTTGCAAGGTTTGAAAAACTTAAATATTAACAGCTAAACATTTTATTTAACAGTTTTGCGCTGAGCTTAAATCTGATCAAATCTGGCAGGATCAAATAGTTTTTTTATTATTAATATTGGCTATGAATGATTCTTAAATCAGATCACATTGCATGTCTGTTGAATTAATAACTGCTAGCTATCCCTTCTAACTTATAGGCTAAACAGCTGGTCCTGACAGTTTTATAGAAGTACAGAGTAAGTACACACTCATTACTTACTAGGTTAGTGACAGGCTACTAATGCTGTAAGAGCACTGCCATACATAATCATAGTATTTGGTTACTAAGGGGACCAACTTCATCATCCCCAAACTAAACCCCTCAACCCCTACCCACACTTTGGTAACCACTGGCTAACTAACTGTAGCCTGTAGAAGATTATCCATAAATAGCTGTTATAAATAACAAGTGAAGTCAAGGGAATATACAGTAGGGATTCCTTACAAACACTAACATGTTTGATTGTTTTTCAGGGAGGGCCAAGTGAGTTGGAATCCCCATGGCTGTGAACCAGGTGCCTTCAGTAGTGTTCACACATTGGTGAGCAGTAGGACACAGAACCTCAGAAAGCAAAATGTAGCATAACTTCTAAGTTGAACTATATCATGGTTGCACTATTTATATGTTTCATTGACCAGTTTCTTGTTTTTTTTTAGTGTCCCTTTCTCTTTGGTCCCATTCTTTATTGTATTTTAGGTGTATGTATGTATGTGTCATCTTCATTTTACAAGTAGCAACCCTCTCCTAGTAAATGGAAGGTGGAAAATCAAGTTCACTTTTGCTTGTTTTTCATCACGCACAGTGAAAGTAGCAAATGAATGTAAATGAGCTCTGCTCATGGTTGTCATTGTGCTGGCAATGATTAGGAGCACGTCCCTCCCGCAGTCTCAGAAACACAACTTGCCAACGAGCTCCTCTCTCTGGGCTTGGAAATTATTAAATGTGTACATTATCTACAAGGCTTATTGTTTACGGACCTTTTCCGACCATTACGGAACTGTTCGTATTCGTAAAGGCTGTCACAGAGCATGCCCCTAAATAACAGTGGTCTTCATCCACCAAAATGTAGCCTATTAGTTGTGTTCAAACTATCCCAAGTGTAGAATCTTTCCTCCGTGCAATTTTTTCACCTCTTTGTTTCACATTCAAGACTTGTGACTTATGTAATTATTAAACCCCATACTTAAGACATGAAATGCCAACCATATGTTCTCAAATACAAAGCTTTATGTTTAGATGAAAATCTATGTACCTCCTTGTTGCTGTAAGAGTTGCCTACCTCTTGATTAAATCCACTGTAAAGTTCTTCACCCATTGTAGGTTGATAGCTTCAGATCCTGTGTTAACTGGCACACATTTGTGGTATAGAGATATGGTAAGAAAGACGCACCTTGTAAAAAAAAAAAAAAAAAAAAAAAAAAATCCCTATGCTGGTGTAATCTGAGGAACTATGTTAACCATATCTGCCTAAGTAGTCTCATTTAGTCTGTGATGGTGCTTGTTCTCAGTCTCAAAGGTGCTCTGAAGATTCTTTTTAAGGGGGACAATTTTTGCCATACAATTCATTTTAACCATACTACAGCTGTACACAAATGCAGCAGGTTCATCTTGCAGTAATCCAAGCCTGGCTGCCGTGAAGCAGGCATGCAGGTGTTTTCACAGAGTTAGATAACGTCAAGGCTAACTGTAAATGTTCATTAAACATCAACTTTATCAACACAGTTAATGTATAGCAGATATGATGCCCACATTAACGCCACAGATTCCTGATCCTTCTCGGTTTTGTCATTTTGTATAATGTTTGAAATTCATGTTACAGCTTCACAATCTGAAAAGCAGTGTCTGATCTAAATGTCTGAGGTTACGGTCACCTCTGGTGTTACACTGAATTTTGCCAGTAATGCTCTTTAAAAGGGACGCATTAAGTGTTTTTGTCTTCTGTCCTAAGTAAAGCCACTTTATTGTTTATTCATTACATCTTGTTGAAGTTTCTGGACTCCACTGTATGACAGTGTGAATGTGTCGTCACGGACACATGACCAGGCACCAATGGGGTGCCACGGAATACCTCCACTGTCCACTGAGGTGACCCTTCAGGGCGCATGCTCTGGAACTACTGTCAGTCTGTGCATTACGGTTACGCATTAATTTTAGCCCGTTTACTCTTTGAGATTGATATGGTTAGAATTCAGCTGTTGAAGTTGGAGAACTTGGTGCTACATGGTGTATATAGCTGCAGACTTGTATTTTCTATATTAAGTGTTTTTATACTGACCTTGAAGTGATCTAAATGAAAACACTGTCATTAGGATAATAAATCATTCTTTTGAAAAGTGTGTTGGATTTATTTTTATTAACCAAATAAACATGGTTTAGAACGTAGATGTTTAATACACTGTATAGGGTTATTTGATGATATTAAAAAAGTGTACAAGGTTGAGGTTGTAGAAATTGTAACAATATGTATTTTTAGTAAAGTAAGGTTAATTCTTCCTGCCAAAGAGCATTGTAACACCAAGATCACCTGAACAATTCAGTATGAACCAAGTGCTAACAGGAAATGCAGAAAAAGGTTATGTGAATTGACTTGAACCCCAAGACTTAAAACCTCACAGACAATATAGCTACTGTGTCTAACCAGAATTGGTCATCTATGACCCATTTGCTTCTTGGTCCAAGAGGGTGGCCAAGTCTTGCTTCGTCTTGTCTGCCGCCGCTGCTGCCTTCCCCCGACGGGTTGGTCTTTGAACCACAGGTGTGTCAGGGATATTTTCCCCATCGCTGCAGAGGAACAAAGCACATCCCAAAGGCTCTTAAGTCTGAACACATGACTCACACTGCACCCGACCTCATAGACATCCAGTCAAGGGAGCACACACAGCCAGCACAGCATTAACATCTCTTTGATGCACGTAGTCCAAAACCAGCGGCACAACTCACCTCTCCTCTGAGGAGTCCCGCGCTTTACTGCCTTTCCTGGCCCTGGCAACTGCACTTTTCTTCGGACCTCCTGTGAGAGAGAGAGAGAGAGAGTGAGTGAGTGAGAGGTTATCAGGGCAACCCTCATCACATCAGCATTCAAATGAAGGGTTAATGAGAAAGAAAAAGAAATCACAAACCTCTCCGGGGCCTCTTGACACTGATATCTTCAACATCTGCACAGAAAAAAACATGCAGTAGTTATTAGTATAAAAAGAGTAGCTGTGTGCAAATCCCACCTCTTGGCAGGTGCAGGTCAAATGGAACTAGCTTCGATAAAAAGAATGTAATGTCCGCAAAATGCCTGATGAAGACCCAGTAAGGTCGAAACGTTGCTTTTTTGAAACATAAAATGGGAGCTAAAAGCAGTGTTGCGGACATGACATTCTTTTTATTGTAGTTAGTTGTTTAACGCGTTGTAAATGCTTCAGAGTGTCAGCATGCGGAGGCTGCCCAGGTCACTGACCCCCAGCGTTCTCATCGAGAGCCTGCAGCGTGGTGTCCTGAGTCTTAGGATCCTTCTTCTGGTCACACTTCAGTCTGCTCGCGATCTTCTCCAGCGCCCGAAGGCAAACCTTATCCTTTACCTCCTGAGAACCACCAAAGAACATGGAGAGAATCAATGAATTAACAATCTTTCAGTGTGGTCAAAGGCTGTTAAATTCATCTGCTCATTTAAAATGTACTATATTCCTCTACAAATATTGAGTATATGAGCTTATTCATACTGCCTTCAGATGCATGCGCTATATTCATCAGATAGACCAAACTCTTTGCTTCTTTTGTTACGAGACTTAGCTAACTGGTTAATAGCGTGCACTGCACTGCCATACATCCTTTAGGGTTAGGCAATCAACAGGATGTTTAAAGGATTCGTCTCTGAGAACCTGAAAAGCCGCATGATCATATGTTCTTTGTTAGCTTAGCGCTCTCTCGCTCATGACCAACCTCTTGGATCTCCTGCAGGAGCAGCAGCAGGTCCTTCCTGAGTGGGCTGTCCTCGGCGCTCAGCTCCAGGCAGCTCAGGCTCTTTGTGTAGAGGCGGACCTCCGGGGCCCGCGGGTCCCTCAGGATCTCATTACACAGACGCACGGCCAGGCTATCGTGAACCGACAAACCCTGAGAAGACAGAGGCCATGTAAAGAGAATAGAGAAAGAGCAAAAAAGCACAAGAGGGAGAACAAACAGAAATGCACATTACAGCAGACTCGCCTTTTAAAGCGTGCAGGCAAAGTGCCATGAATGGGTTGCATTTCTCAGCACTGCTATGTTGTACGCAGTATAAGGTTCGACCATCCAATGGTAACACTACAGAGCCTAATGTGAATCTACTATACTGGACTATACATTTGAGCACATATGTTTAAAAGGTAATAACAGATGCTTGAGCAACACAAATAAGCGTACATTATATTTTCAAGTACTAACAAAAACAGTAATGGGGTGGCAACGGTATGCTCGGTAAGAGACACTACATTTGTACAAGTCCCTCAGCAGTCTTGCCACACAAAGTTCACTACTGATTTGGTCTCAAAACTGATTCAAGTCAGTCACATATTTCAGTTTAATTTTACTTATAGAGCGCCAAACATTACACATGTCTCGTGGCGAGTGTTAAACATCCAGAGTGAGCCCACAAGTGACGGGGGTGAGTAAAAACTGTTTCTTGGTGTTTTGAGCCCCCAACGTTGTCTTCAAGGCAGCGCTGCCTGGCAGGCGCTAGGGTTAGGCATGGGTTAAAGAGACCCTATGCAACTTTCTGCAGGAGACGATCGCTCTTTGTTTACATCTGGAAGTCTGAGACGAAGAACCACGCTTGCAATTTATATATTTAAATATAGTCTATACATGTATAAATATACACGCTAAAGCTGTCGGGGAAGCTCTGCAGAGAAAATGCAAGCATAAAACAAGCGAAAACGAACAACGAAACCGAAACCAGAGATGAAATCGCCAATCCTGCATAGTTCCTCTTTAAGGTTAGGGGTAGGATTAAGTGCCTTTAAGTCAACAGTGGCAGTGCTGCCTGGAACATGACGTTGGGGGCTCAAAACACCATCAAGCGGAAAAACTCCCTAGAACTGGGATACACATAGGAAGAAACCTGGGACAGATCACAGGACATATCTGCGGGCAGTGCTGGCGGCTCACCTGCAGGGCGGCGTCCTTGCCCGGCCTGACGAGGACGCTGGCGCGGCTGAGCTCGATCAGCAGCTCGGCCACGTTGGACACGTCCACCTCGGCCAGCGGAGACGTGGCCGGAGCCTGGGTCAGCGTGCGCACGGTGGGCAGGAAGCTCTCCTCTATGCACTCCTGGTGAGCCCTGCGAGGGTTAAACAGACGACTCAGTACGCCAACCCAACAACAACAAGCACACAACGCTGGTAGCATTCAAAGAGATATACTGACACAAAATTAAATGCTTTAATTTATCCTTAAATGACAGTTAATTGTCAATAAAAGCGAACGCTAATTATTTGTCTTCTGCATTTTATTTTTAGGTTTTTAAATCATGCAAAACAGAAAAACAATAATCAAGTTAATGAGATTGATGGCCGTTCTAAACACCCCTGTGAGACGTGTTGTGTACCTGCTCTCTCTGGCGTACAGCTGCAGGAAGACGCCTAGGCAGTGGCGCAGCTTGGTGTCGTCCTCGGTGACGGGGTTGTACCACAGCAGCACGAGACGCGACAGCAGCTTGGGACTGCTGATTCGGCCGCAGTACATCAGCTTGGCCAAGCCCTCGGCTACCTCAGTGCGCAGCTCTACCACCTGAAACACACAGATACAGAAATAAGATCCGCACCCGCCTCAGGAAATCATGCAGCCGTCAAATGTAGCAACGAGGGGTCTAGGCGGGTCAGCGGGGCGGGGTCGCTATAGCAACAACTCAAGGGCATGTCTGTAGGAACTCACAGCACGTCTCATGATAATTGGCCACATATGGGCTGAGGTGAGCTCACTTCCTACTTGCTGCCTTTGCTGTTCGGCTATAGTGGACAAGCGCTTTTGAGGGAAAAAGGCTTCTGGTGAGGGTTGGACAAATTTGTGGATTGTGTCGACGCACCAAGTCTAATGTCAATGGGAATGTTGCTGACATATGACATGACTTCACTTTCCGTTTGGAGCCAATTTCATTTAGCTGTAACAGATAACAACTTTAAAGATCCATCTGAAACTTTTGAGAGGTGTGCACTGAGGATCGAATCAAAAATCCAAATTTGGTAAACATGAGATTTAAAGGCACTCTAAGTGATTTTGGATAACATCATATCTGTTGACGTTCAAACAGAACGGAGAGCTATCTCGCTGCTCCCACCCCCTCCATCCTGTGCAACTGAAACCCTCCTAAACACACATCTCGTTGACCATGTAGTGAGGAGCCTGGTATCTACGGTGCTCTCCCACATACTACCTCCCCTGACTGTTAGTCTGTCCTGCTCAAGATATGTAATGGCTCTGGTTGAGATGTTCTGAACTGAAAACATACACTTTCATATGTATTTGGGACACACACACATGTATGAACACGCACACACACACACTCCCAGCAAGGCGCACGCACACGCACACACACAAAACCTTTGGAATATTTTGTAATGTCACAGTTTTGCTGATAAACCTAACAGCAGTGCATACCTCGCTGTCCAGGAAGTCCGTGAGCATCATCAGGATGCTCTGGACGGTGCTCTGGCCATCCTCCGACTCCACCTCTTCAGCTGGGCGCTCGGACGGCGCATCACTGTCGTCGAGTGCGTCCGTGCTCTGGGCAGGCTTGGGCGCGGGGCTCTGGCCCACAATGTCCAGGCCGTTGAGGAGCAGCTGGTCAATCAGCGCCCTCACTGCACTTATCCTGATCTTGGGCTCGTCCAGCTGACTGATCTGGAGGAGAAGGAAAAAAAAAAAGATTTTCAGTCTCTCAGCGATGACCGCAGCAGCCCAAAGGATATACAAACCCACAACGCTTACAGTATTCGAGCAGTTAGGCCTCTGGATACACGCATATTACCGTCCTCGTTCAAGTCAGTTACTATGTGTGTGCTACGTTTTTACAAGTGTCGTGTGTAAACGGGGTGTGTGTGTGTGTGTGTGTGTGTGTGTGTAAGTACTCTACCTGCAGTAAGAGCACCAGGTGTCTGTTGGCCAGGTCTTTGCTGTGGAGGGCACACGTGCCCAGACACACCACAGCCATGTTCCTCACCGCCGTGTTGGGATTGGCAATACCTGGCAGAACCTGAGGACACAAGCACACAAGCCTGCTTATTCAATCTGGATCAGGATATTCAATTTGCCGTGTGTGTGTGTGTGTGTGTGTGTGTGTGTGTGTGTGTGTGTGTGTGTGTGTGTGTGTACCCACCAGGGACTCTATTAGGGCATTGATGGAGGGGCGGATGCCCTTCTTGATGTTCATCTGCTTCATGAGCTCCACACACATGGTCAGACACTTGAGCAGCGTCTCAGGATCACTCTGAGGACAGGGAGGAGGGAAGACACGGTCAGACTTAACAAGTCAAACACAGAGCACATGAACTACTCCAGTTCATCTACCCATCCATTACAGTCCCAACTACTCCAGTTCATCTACCCATCCATTACAGTTAGCGATTTATTGTCTGCACCAATGTTCTTTGTGTTACACACATGTACTTTATCAAGTATGCCTTTGTTCAATAACACCAATGATCTTATAGTTTAGGTGGAAATATTACCTCTGGAGAAAAATTACCTGAACAAAACTGTTTTCACCATATAGTACGGACTGGGCCCATGCGGCTGTGCTGTCTGAAAGTGAGGACTAATGCACAACACATCCCCTTCTGTTATGTTCACACACACCATACCATCTGCCTCAGCAATTCCCATTCAGAGATGTGATCTGCTTCCAACTAGACACTAGAATCAAACCAAACCAGCCGACGCGAAAGCACCTCAAGGATTTCACCCTCCCAGCACTGCACCAGCTGCATGATTTCTCTCAGCGCGCTACGGAGCGACCAATCAGAGGCCCAGGCCGAGGCGGCACCAGATCAGAGGCGAACGCTACGGTTTAGCTGTAGCGGAGCAGGCCTGCAGGACTGAGCGTTCATTAGGGAAGAGCAGCATCAGGCGCGGAGCAGCGCACACCAGCCAGCAGAGATCAGCACAGCCTCGGCCCCCAGGCACACACACACGCACAAGCACTCAGAGGCCAGACTTTTACAGAATGATGGTTTGGTACTGAGGACGCTTTTAATTCCAATGCATGCTTTTTACTCCGTTCCAATTTCTTAGCGCTTCTCAGAAAACCTCGGCAGCAACTCAAGCTTAGTAATGCACAAAAATGGCAGTGTAGTAGGGTTACTGAAAGATGCACACCAGGCAGAGATAAAAAAGCTGCAAAAGAACACTCTCAAGAGGGTGGTTCAAACAAGACTCTCCTACAATAGGAGAATGGTTAGATGTGGTACATGATATATATACACTATGGAAAAGTTATCCTACTCCCTCAAAATCCAGACTGACACATTTTCTAAGATGTAGTCTAAATGGACAGTGTATGTTGAACATATAAGTCTAAGATCAAAATGTTCTTTTTTCTTTCTTTCTTTTAGAGAAGTGTAGTGAAATTCTCTCAGATAGTGCAGATTGTTCTAAATATTATATAGTATAGTATTACATAGTATATATACAAATTTAGCCTTAGATTAATTTAAATATATTGTAGGCCTGGGAAGAAATCTAATATTAATATGAGGATAACTATAGACACAAAAATAAAATCTATGTGATTTTCTTTTCTATTATGTTATTTATTTTTTTCCTTTCTCTTTCTTATCCTTTGTATCAGGAATCTGTAAAATATAACAAAAGAGAAAATATGTACATATATGACACGTGCATATATGTGCATATATGATATGTGCATGTGAATATATGATGCACACCAGGCTTCGGTAGAGTGGGATAAGCAGGGCCCTGACTTGTACCTTCTCCACGCGGACTTCTTTCTCCTTGTTGTCGCTCTGGGCAGCCTCGGCCACCATCTGGGCCCTGCGGGCCTCCAGCTCCGAGATGCGGTCCTTGAGCTCAGCCGCGTGGCTGAAGTCCTGCGCACTGATGCAGTCCTCCAGGGCCTGCTTGGCCTCCATGATGTGCACCTTCACCTCCGCCAGCTAGGCAACCAGAGAGGGGGGGAAGGGGAGGGAGTGAGTTTGAGTGCAGAGTACCACAATATGGTGGTGTGATGACCAGCTATGTGATCAAGAATAATTAACATTTATAATTATAAACAATAATATAAAAAGGTGAAATGACATCATCACGGCATTGGGGGACTATGGCATATTGATTTCATACCTTGACTTGCTTCTTCCGGTTTTCATTCTCGTCAATGGGTTCGCTGATGTGCACAATGGGTTCACGCACCTCAGAGATGATCTCAGCAATCTAGTGCAGATTGGGTGGGGTGACAGTTAGCACAACACAGTTAGTCAGCTACATCACCCCCAAGCTGAGGAATTCACTGCCAGACTACAGACACTCTGACTCAATCACTGACTTTAAAAGTAGACTGAAAAACCTATTTCTTCAAGAAAGCTTAAGGGCTGACTGACTCATTTTTCTTTTCTTTTTTTCTTTTTATGTGATGATTTTACAACCTTGTGAAGTGACCTTGGGTGTCATGAAAGGCGCTTTAAATAAAATGTATTAACAGTATTTGCCCCTCATGCAGTAACTGAGGCCTGGGCAACTATGGTCACTCAGGACAGAGCGGAGGACAGGAGCGGCCCACTCACCATCTCTATGCGCCGGTCATCGTCCTTCAGCACAGTCATGAGCTTCTCCACCAGCAGGGAGATCAGAGAGATGGGGGTGTTGGGCAGGACCAACATCTCCTGGAGAACGGCCAGCACCCGCTTCCTACACACACACACACACACACACACACACACAGTTAGTCAAGCTATCACAGTTCAGAGATCAGAGAGAGGAATCAGAGAACCCTGGTGGTGCGCTGAGCTGCCGTGTGAACTGACCGGCCGCCCTCCTCAGCTGTGTCCAGACAGCCGACCAGCAGGATGAGCTGCTTGCCGATGAACTCTCTGGTCAGGACCATCTCCAGCTGTGTGTCATCAGCCATCTGCTCCTCGCCCAGCATCGGGATGCGCTTCAGATAGCTAGGAGGCGCGCGCGCACACACACACACACACACACACACACACACACACACACACACACACACACACACACACACACACACACACACACACACACACACACACACACACACCACACACACCACACACACCACACACACCACACACACCACACACACACACACACACACACACACACACACACACACACACACACACACACACACACACACACACACACACTGTCAGCCAACTGTCTAAATACCACCCTCTTCTTGGTCTGAAATATTGAGTTAAAAACCTATAGGAGCCTGATAAAAAATGCTCATTTAAAAGAAAAGTAGTCAGATGGATTTAGAGGGTTTGTGTGTGTGTGTGTGTGTGTATGTGTGTGTAGCTGTGTCAGATAATGTGTTCCTGAAACAGAAAGGTCTGTATGCATGTCTTATAAAAATCTGATTAGCCTACCCATAAAGGTACTCTGCAAATATGACAGCCTCTGGAACCAGCTGCTCCAAGATCTCCTCTCCCTGGTCCCCTTTCTGCTTCACAAACTCACAGAGCGCTCTCCAATACAGCACGTTCTCACAGGTCAAAGCATCCACTGGAATCAATTTCCTGTACAAATGCAGAACACGCTGATTACACAAAACACCTGCACCGACTTGTTCATATGGCGTGATTATACAAATTGGACAGATTTCATGACCGGACACAAAAACATGGCAATGATTAATACATTTCACAGCAGTACACTTTTGTCAAATTGTGCTCCAATTCTTACTTCGTTGCCACCAGGGCCTTGTCACACAAAGTAAATAGAATACCAATTTCAGACAAAAAAAATGTGATGCGACTTTCACACACAAAAAAGGAGAAAGGCTAAACACCACAACCCAATCCTGAGAGGCCTCATACCGGTCATCCAGACTAACTCCCCCCTGCAGGAGCTCCTCAAGGCTCTCGGCCCTGGAGAAGAGGGCGTGGAGGACCTCAAAAGCGGTCTCGGCACAGTTCTCCACGTCCAGTCTGTGTAGGAGATCAAGAACCTTCCCGTCCAGCAGGCGCAGCCATGCAGGAAGCAGGCTACATTTCACCACCTCCTTCACACTCTCTGAGAAAGACAAACACACAATACAGCAGTGAGCTTTCTCTGACCAGCGTGGAAGCGTGACGTTTACGAGAGATCACTGCGCATCACGTTTGTGTCAGCTACCTGATGAGTCGTGTAGACCTTGCTGAAGCAGACTGACTCTCTGAGCAATGGTCAAAGCTCGCATATGCACCTTCTCTGCCAAAACCTGTAAAATAGATCAAAAACAAGCCGGTCATGACATAGAAGAACAACATGGACACGTTCACACAAAGAGTAAAGGGGAAAAAAAGACAGAGACAAAAACGAGAGCTCTCAACATGTACTGCCAATCCCAGCAGCCTGCATCATACCTCATAAGCCAGCTTGCGGACTTTCTCCTTCACGTCTCTGGTGCGCTTCAGGATTTTCGGCAGTGAGATGGTAGAGGGAGCAATGCAGGACAGCACGGCACGCCGCACCTCAGGGTTGGAGTCATTCTCAAGGATCAGCATGTACGCTGGCCAGGCACAAACAGAGGAACAGAACCGTCAGCACAGAGGAAAACGCTCCAGGATACACAACATCATATGCCGGTGGAGCAAGGTAATACAGCTAGACTGAGTGATTTATATAGAAGTTAATGCTGTTGGTGGTTCTTCCATTGAATGTAACCCTGTCTCAGTTTTTCAGTTTTGTACCTTTCATAGTGGGGCAGTCTGGGTTCTGGGGCTCCTGCAGCCGAGCCATGGCAAGCGCAGCCTGGATGCGGATGTTGGGGAATTTGTCAGTGACGCGAATCAGCATGGTTTCGTGAATTCGATCGAAGAGGTCGTCGTCTATCAGTGCATTCTCTGACATGCTACCCAAAAGCTTGTTGATGAGCTGACAGACACGGAAACGCACTGCATGACTGTTGGCATTGTGCGACTGAAAGAGACAAGAGAAGCATATGAGTTAATCAATACATGCTGTGTGTTTATGCAACCTCTTAATAAATAAAGTAAATATGTCATTACATGTTAGATGATGTTGCATGTATAAGCCAAAGTTTGCCAATGTTTATAAAATTGACATAGATATTTAGCGTACGCTTTTATCCAAAGTGACAGGCTCACAGGAGCAGGTACAGGAATCAAACCCAGACAGATTATTAAATGATCAATCATCAGGCTATGACAATAACACTGCTGTACCAAATCACACACGGAGATCAGAATTTCACCTCCAAGAGGAAAGTGAACAGGAAGTTCAGGAATGGATTTTCTTCCTCTTCCTCCTCCTCTTCCTCTTGTCCCTCAGTGACCGTAGTCTCAAAACTGGTTGCAAACTTGGTGGCAAAATCAATCACATTCTCCACTGCTGGCTCCCGTTTGTAGACAATCATGGCATACTTCAGGTAATGGACGAACTCTTCATGGAAGGCAGTTTTGTCTTCCAACTGTTGATACACACCAAATAGATTTAAAGACTCACAGGGGGAAAAATGCACATACAATATATAATGCCTAGATAACAAAAGTTTTCAAGTTCAAATGCTTAAACGTTCTTTGATACCACAAAATTATGGCAATCCAACTGACAAATTAAATCAAGTTGACTAGACCCTCAAATGAAGTACATGCAATATTATGGAAATATACAGTAACAATGCATTAGAAGGCTACACAATACAATACTTCTTTAGAGTACACCCGAGGCTGTTCCACCTGTACTCACCTTGTTGTATCTGCTCTTCAAACTGGCAGCAAGTTTGGCCTTGTTGTTGTGAGCTTTTTGTGCCCGCTGAAAGGCTTCCTTTATCTCAATATCATTGTCTGCAGTCATGTTTGCCTTCCTGTGTAAAAGAAGAAAAGAAAATCTAGTAGTCAGTGCCGTGCATAATTACAGTGACATGGCAGTGGAATTCTGAGGTGTAGTAAAATTGTTGATTCGCTCAAACAGGACATGCAGGGGAAAACACACACACACACACACACACACACACACACACACACACACACACACACACACACACACACACACACACACACACACACACACACACACACACACACACACACACACACACACACACACACACACACACACAAGAAAGCAAGTGAAATATAGACATAATAAGGACATGCAGAATTATGATAGTATTTTGGATAAGCACTATGTGTGCTGAATATCTGTTAGCAAAGGGCAGCCATGCTTGCGAAATCAACAGCGTAAAGTCTTCCTTCAGTTTGATCTTCGTTAAGTATGCCATGAGTGTTGGGTTTAAGATTAATATTCGTCGGCGGCAAGGAAAAGTAAACTTTAGAAGTTACCTTATTTTTCCAAGCCCCATCACAGAAAGTTACTCGATGCAACTAATGTTACCCACAAGCTAAAATGGTGCATGGGAAGTGCATTCAATTAACATACTTAAGTGTATAACAATAATTGTTCTCAATGTTAAAACCCACACTTAGATAATTGAATAATAAAAGAGCAATGTTTGTGATCTCTTGCCCAAGCAAAGTCGGCTACAGTGAACTTGTTAGCGAGTAGAGCTAATGCTAGGAAACACAAACTTAGATTTTCAATACACAATGACAACTGGGCCTATCGCCAAATACTGCCAGTGTTAGCCATGTATTTTTTTTTATTATTGAAATGTAGCGATGGTTATGGATCGCTAATTAACGTTAGCCAGTATCGACGATAAATATGTAGCTTCTACGATTGCTAAGATAAATGCTAAATTAACGTCACTATCCAAGCTAGCAGCTACGCCCCACAGATCAAGGAACAGTACAAACAACCATCTTTAGCAAGAATCTTTTGAGTAACCTGTTCCCGTCTTTTAAGCAACACTGCCCGTCTTGCTCAATGCTTTATTAACTATCACTCTTACTTTAGCGATGTCCTTCTGTCCAAAAGTATTCAGAGATTCCTTGAAGATTTAAAAAAAGATCTTGTCCGCCAGTTTTTAAATTATCTTCTTCGCCTTTGTTCAGTGGTCAACAATACAATTTTGTTGCAATACCGCCACCAACTGGCTTGGCGCTGAATAGCCAATGCGAGTTACATTACCAAAAATTTTCTACACATCTAAAGCAGTAACTTTGTTTTCAGCTACATGATTGCTATTCAATGTTTCTCTGTTTTTTATTTATTCATTTATTTATTTATTTTTTAAGTGGACGTTGCATCATACCACTTCTGTAGGAACATGTATGGTTTGGATCATTCTGGCCTATGCCAGCAGATATCTATTTTTTACAATCTGTGGCAGATATCTAAAATCGAAGGAGGCAGATTATTGTTGATTCCTATTCTGATGCCTAAGCATAATTAATGGTAGGCCTACCTAAACAGTCATCTTACATTTCTCTAAAGTTTAGCCTATGCCTATTTCAATAAATATAGCCTAGCAAACACATCTTACTCCCTTTTTCTCACTGATACTATGTTAACTCTGTTTTGCCATAATAATCTAAACTCGGATGCTTTCATTGTGCGAATTTCTCGATTTGTGGGAACATTTTCAGTACTGTCCGCTGTGGGGCGTGGTTTTGACAGTGCGTCTTTCTGCTTTCCAGACCTATCAACGACGAGAGATAACTTTTTGCCAACCAATGAACAGCTAAAGTATCTGACCGCGTGACTGACGCTGTATCATGGCTGCGAAAACTAAAAGCGTAGGCCTAGGTACAATTTCAAAAGAGGAACAAAATATATCTTATCTAAAAGATATCATCCGGACGTATGGAACAAGGCTGTAAGTTGTCACTCAATTGTGCACCAAACTGTTGCAATGTTGTGGCATATATGGCAGGAGATCGAGTTTTCTTCCGTGATTTCTACTGTCATATTGACATTGGCTGTGTTCATTATTGTTTATTATTGGATACGTGAGTACAAAAGACTTAGAGCTTTTTCTAACATTCCCCCGGGTCCTAAGCCATGGCCTTTGGTCGGCAATTTTGGAGGTTTCCTTGTTCCATCTTTCATTTCAAGACGATTTGGTCGAAATCGGGAGGAATATGTGAAAAGGGCATCCAATCCTGTTTCGCCCCAAGTTGCTCTGATGGAACTTTCAAAAATCTATGGCAACATATTCAGTATATTTGTTGGCAGCCAACTGATGGTTTTGCTGACTGGCTATGAAGTAGTCCGAGATGCTCTCTCCAACCATGCAGAGGTGTTCTCCGACAGACCAGATGTTCCAGTCATCACCATCATGACCAAGAGAAAAGGTATCTCCTTAAATGTAGGCAAGACTATACTCTTAATCAGTGCTGCTTGGTTGTCACAATTCAATTCAATTCTGTCACAACAATTGACAGAGATGTGTTTGTAGTTCAAGGTACCAATAAGCTCTAATGTATTTTTTAATATCTCTCTCCACTAATTTGCAGGAATTGTTTTTGCACCGTATGGCCCGGTGTGGAGAAAGCAACGCAAGTTTTGCCACAGCACTCTACGTGGCTTTGGCCTGGGGAGGCTCAGCTTGGAGCCATGCATAATGGAAGGTCTGGCTATCGTTAAAAGTGAACTATTGAGGCTCAGCAGTGAGTCTGGAGAGATGGGTGTGGACCTCACTCCACTCATGAGCAACGCCGTGTCCAACGTCATTTCCTCCATCAGCCTGGGACAGCGTTTCCACCACCAGGACCAGGAGTTTAGAACTCTGCTGGATCTTATGGCGCGGGGCCTGGAGATCAGCGTCAACAGTCCTGCAGTGCTCATCAACATCTTCCCCTGGCTCTACCACCTGCCCTGCGGCGTGTTCAAGGAGCTGCGGCAGGTCGAGGGCGACATCACTGCGTTTCTTAAAAGGATCATCGCCAGACACAGGGACACGCTAGATCCAGACAACCCAAGGGACCTCATAGACATGTACCTGGTGGAGATGCAGGCCCAGCAAGCTGCAGCAGACCCCACGGAGAACACCTTCTCAGAGGACTACCTTTTTTACATCATAGGTGACCTCTTCATCGCAGGAACAGACACCACCACCAATTCCATGCTGTGGACTCTGCTGTACATGTGTTTGTATCCTGACATCCAAGGTAGAGTTGATATACACTTCGCTGGTGACAATATGACAGCATTTTCTGCAGATGTGTTCCCATTTCATGATCCCCATCCTAAAGTTTTAAAGGGTTTTTCTGTCACAGAGAAAGTTCAGGAGGAGATTGATGCAGTGATTGGCCGAGACAGGTGTCCATCACTGACAGACAAAGGAAGTCTGCCATTCACAGAGGCAACCATCATGGAGGTCCAGCGGATGACTGTGGTGGTTCCTCTTGCCATTCCTCACATGGCCTCACAGACCACAGGTAAGGAAGTTAGTTGTGCCAGAAATTCTTTGGACATGAAAAATAAGAAATGAAACAAGCCCTGATTGCAATAACCAGGTTCGGTTTCTTTACAGTGTTCCGGGGTTACACCATTCCAAAAGGTACGGTGGTCATCCCAAACCTGTGGTCTGTCCACAGAGATCCATCTGTTTGGGACCGTCCTGATGACTTCAGTCCTTCACGGTTTTTGGATGAACAGGGAAAACTGATGAGAAAAGAGTATTTCATTCCATTTGGAATAGGTAGGATAGATTTGATCATGATAATTATTTTTCTTTCAGTGACTGGATCCTGTCTAGATGTTTTGTGGAGATGTAAGGCTCTATGAAACTTTTGCATACCCTCGCTGATCAAGTTGGTAATGACTACCATATAACCATAGCATGCACTCAGTGGCACTTAATAGTCAGCTTATACTTAACTAATGCTAATTCTCTATCATCACTATCATGTGCAAGCAACTCAGTGCATCCAATAATACATACATGGGCAAAAGGAATTCTGTTTTTATTGAGACCAAAACTCAACAGAACAAGTGAGTAACAAGTGAGTAACATTCCATAACCAGAATAGTTGATTTGAAGGTATTAGAAACTATTGATCTCCTGGAAAGAACTCCTTTGAGTGATCACATGTTGCACCAGTGCTATGCAGTAGAGTAGAGCATGCCTAAACATGATGCAGCCAACGGATGGATATTAGGCTAAACTCTTGTTAGGATCTTAATAGGAATCTGCATCTTGATGTCTGCTGCAAGATGCATTGTTTATCTCACTATGCTACTACGATTCACCATATACACGACTCACTATAACAATACATGTGAAGATGTTTCCTTCGTTGCTATGCTGATTGTTATCTCTCCTGTCACACCTTTTCTAGGCCGCAGAGTGTGCATGGGAGAGCAGCTGGCCAAGATGGAACTCTTCCTGATGTTCACCGATCTGATGCAGGCCTTCACATTCAGATTCCCCAAAGGAAAACCACCTCCACCCATGCATGGCCGCTTCGGCCTTACTCTGGCCCCTTGCTCGTACACTGTATGTGTGACGCCTCGCTAGACACAATGCTGGCTGAGAGTATTAGAGGTGAAGTCCACCATTTTAATGTGCAGTATTTGTTCAATTCAGAAAATTGCTCTTTTTGGTCCTCTATCTTTCTGTTTTTGTGTGTGTGTGTTTAAAAAAACACATGTTCACTCACAGTCCTAACTCTGTAAAAAGGAAACAAGTAGTTCAGACTGAGCATTACCTAAGTTCTTTTAGGCATGTCTCTCTACTTGGCGGCCACATTGCAAAGCACTTTGGGCACTTACTGGCCATCTATTTCAGTCAGAACTGCGCCTGTGCAAGGGTTCACAACACCAACCCCACTCCAGCGGCAAGATCACACCACCTGATTGGTCCAATGTATTTAAATAAATCGCCTTTTGGCCGCGGAGGAGGTGGGATATGTGAAGACAACTGCCATATTGGCTTTATAACTAACCCCCTGCATTTGTAGTGCATTTTGAGAGCTGTGTCTCCTCGTTGGGAAGTCTCGGCATTACCTTATTACAGCCAATCAATGAGATTTGCTTTAGTTTAGAGGGATGGAAGGAAGGGATTTGCCAAAATGGCTGATTCCACCTTTAAATATAAACTGTTTGTTTGGCTGACCCTGTCCAGAAGTGTTCAAAGATATTGTCCCTGTCCAATGTAGCCTAAGCTGAAATGCTCAAGAAGGGACGGGTAATTCGGTGACCACTGACATTTCTTTTGGCTGATCGCCTTTCACTAAAAATGTGAGCACTTTAATAAAATCAGGGATTTTCATTGAAAGCTTTATTTGCTAATGCTGAAATGTGTAACTGACATCTTGCAACTATTACTTGTATTGCACAAAATGTTATGTGTGAATGAGTAAACATATAACATACAGTATCATTTCATTTAATCTGCTGATAATACATTGCTTATGTATTGTTTGGGATTATGTTGAATGCCCTGGTTGGCACATCAATAAATAATTTTTAAGCAAATAATCTTCGAATCTTGCTCTAGACTAATATTTAGGCCTAGCCGTTTCTTTTCATAGTGACAGTCCCACTCAAATGTATGTTTGTTGTATAATGTAAAATTGGTAACCCTGACCAAACAAAACAAACAAACAAACAAAAAAACTCATGAGAAAGGTGAACTCTTTATCAATGTTGTAAGAGATAGTTTATGTATCAAGAAATACTCTGTACAATGTCCAGAGACTGCAACTAAGTGAAAGGTCATGGGCATAATGTATAACCACGTGACCAGGGTCTGTATGACCTTCTTCCCAGTTTGTCGTCTGGTGAGGAAAATTAGAAACCTGTCTGCCTGCGTTGCGTTGTGCCGTGTTCGCGTTGCCTTACGTTATTTCTTTGCAAGGCAGATATGGCTTTCGTTACCCACCACATAATCAGGACGATAACATCATCTTCGGCCCGAAATGCAGCAATTAAACACGTAACTATTATTGGAGGTGGACAAATGGGCGCAGGTATTGCACAGGCAAGTTTAAACATCTGCATCATAACACCATGGTTTTAGCTAACACGTTAGCTGATAGCTAGCTAGCGAGCTAGTTCTGACAGTTGTGTACACATGTATTTGGCTAACAGGAACTATCCAAACAAATTATTTGACCAGTTCTGCCACTTCTGTGATCCAAATTTCATAAGTTAGCTTTAAGTTACAACTCTGGGGTAACTTGGACAACGTTTTACTGCGTCTTGATGTTATGTGATGTCTCTAAACTAACTAAACATACGTTTGTCTGATACCAACGTTAATGTTACACTATCTCATTAGCAGCTGGGTGGCTGCGTAATGATGAATACCACTGGTTTTATAAATGGACCAAACACCTCGTTTGAAAGAGCTTTAGCATTGGCGTAAGAGTTTTTGGGCTTGGGTGAACCCAGACGAGACTGTTAGCAAATGTGAAGTGCTCTGCAGGTTTGTCTGGAAAGCGGATGATTGAAATGTTGTAAGTAACTTGATGCAGCCCTATCACCTAAATTATGTGAAGAGTGGATATCAAATGTCTTATCTCCCCTAACTCACAGGTGGCAGCTACAACAGGGCATACAGTTGTGTTGGTGGATACATCTGAGGACATCTTGAAGAAATCTGCTAAAGGAATTGAGGGCAGTCTGAAAAGAGTGGTCAAGAAGAAGTTTGCAGATAAGCCAGAGGTCAGTAATAGTATTTATTTATTTTTTAAATCTGAAAGCAATGCCTGCAATACAAGTGGCACACGCTCTAGTATTTTGTTGGACCACCTTTTTAGCTTTGATTACAGCGCCATTGGCCACAGCATTGTTCTAACAGCTTTATGCAACATCACAGCAATGTGCCTTCAGGGAAGAGGAAATCTATTGATGGGGTTACCTGGTCATTCAGGTTATTCACATAGTCATCTGGCTTTATTTCATAGCCACACAACATTGCTGAGCCTAGATTGCTGGCCAACTGGGGCAACCCCCAAACATAACTGTCTCCAGTGGCTTGACCAATGGGCACTATGCATGCGTTGTGCATCACTTGATGTGCTTACTTTCATAACATGACATCACTGCCCATCACTCTGGAATAGTCAGACCACATGACATTTTTTCCATTGGTCCAAAGTCCAGTCTTCAGGCTCCCTAGAAAATTCAAACATTTTCAACTAGTCTCACTCAAGTGCTTTTTCTTGTAGCCACACGGATGTTAAGTTCCAGTCTTTTGAATTCATCGCATTGTGTGTTAAAATCAATCATTGAACGGGTGCAAGCCTTTTCCTCCCTGATGTGATGGGCATGGCAATGTCAGGAGTCGTCTGCCTAAAAATTGTGAACAAGTGGTTCAGGAAGTATGAAGAAAACATTTTCACAGATGAATTGGTCACCGCTAGTCTTGACTCTTTGCGATGTGCCGATCTAGACTTTAAAATAAAACACATGCTGTGAGGTAACATAAAGTTGTCCTAACAATGCCATGGCCATTGTGAATCAGAGCAAAAGGTGATCCATGAATTATCAGAGATTATATTATCATCACTGTTGTTGTTTTTATTTGATTTAATCAGGCTGGGGAGGAGTTCATTCAGAAGATTATGAAGAATGTGTCAACATCAACAGATGCCAACTCAGTCGTCCAGAACACTGACCTGGTCATAGAGGCCATTGTGGAGAACCTTCAAATCAAGCAGGGTCTCTTTGGTGCTCTGGACAAAGTAGCACCCCAGTAAGACAGGCCTTCTGTACACAATTAGATACATTAAAACATTCCCAGATACACATTCAGGTTGTGATTATAATAAGATAAGTCTTTCTGTGTTAATTATTTTTGTGTGTCTTGGTGTATTGCATCCTACAGACACACAATCTTTGCCAGCAACACATCCTCTCTTCCCATCACGGATATTGCGAGCTCGACGGCAAGGCTGGATCGGTTTGGAGGCATTCACTTCTTCAACCCTGTGCCTATGATGAAACTTGTGGAGGTGTGTATCTTCAACATATAGGCTAGCTTTTTGTCTTAAGTATGTTGGGCATTCTACTAGAATCGTACATTTTCACTTAAAACATCTGGGGACAGCCCATTTTTCAAGACGTGTAACTTTGAAAAGTGTTTTTGATAAAGAAAAATCTATCTGAGAGATTGGATTAAACAAGTTGCATTCATTGAAACAATCCCAGTACAGGATATGTACCTCTCTGGCAGAATGCCCCATGTTGCTAATGAACTTGTACAATGAAAATAATATTAAGGGCTCTTTGGGTAACTGCTGTATTTTTTATGAGCAATATTTCTGCTACTTATTTTTTGCAGGTGATCAAAACTCAGTCAACAAGTCAGGAAACCTATGAGGCTTTGATGGCTTTCAGCAAAGCACTTGGCAAGCATCCTGTGACATGCAAAGTAGGTCTCTTGATTGAAAGTGTTTGACATTTTGAAATGCCAAAGTTAGTCTTGTCAGCAATGCAGTAACTAAAGTAACGTCAGCTAAGCTTCTCATTTGTAGGACACCCCAGGATTCATTGTCAACCGCCTGCTAGTGCCTTACATGATGGAAGCTATCCGACTGTATGAGAGAGGTAGGCTCACTGCAGTCTGTACTCGATGCTTACTGTACATACAACTGGTTTTCACACTTTCACTTTCAATCTTTCAAACCAATCTGAATCCAGATTAGAAATGGGGTTGGTGGTGATGAAACCCCCAGTGCACTGGTCCCGGAACTGTTATGCACACCCTGTGGGGAAACTAAAGCCTATAGCCTGAAATGTTTTAACTTTTGAGAAATGTCTCTGGCTGACACTGGTTTTTGTAGGCTATAAAACATTTTAACTGTCAGCTTGAAACTGTAAACAAAATGGCAAGCAACAAGGCAATTGCGACAAACCATTATAGCTCTAGATATGGTGAAGGGTATGTTATGATGTGGGGCTATTTTAATTCCAAAGGCCAAGGGAACTTCCCATCAGGATGCATAGTATTCTGGATCCATGAAATAACTGGCATTTAAAAATGAAAATCTGACTGCCTCTATGGTAATTTAACATAGGGGGGTCCGTACTTATCCCCCTTGTATTTTGAGGAATAACATGTACAGTATTTATTTCTGATACATATAAGATTCACAAAGAAAATTGGTGTCCTTTAAAGGTTGGATTTTCCCTCCATTTATTTTAATGAAGGCATTGAGACCAATTTCCAAAAGATGATGTTTTATTTCTCTTTTTTATTCAACTTAAGCATGGGTTCCTTAACTCATGCACACCAGTGTAGTTCCAACACGGCCTCTTTCATGGGCGCACACACAGCCAGAAGCACAAGGCCTTGGTTAATAAATAAAGTTGATAACCAACATTATAGTTTCGGAGTACCTAGGCTCCCAGGCCACCTAGGCACCCAGATGTCTTGCAACAGTCGGCTTCATTACATAACACAGGTTAATAATACACATGACTCCAAGTAGTCTGTGAGCGCCGTAGACACTGGCTTGTGGTTCGTTCATACAGCTAAAACCTTCATAGTGTTTATTGTTTTGCTCCAATATCAAGTGGACAAGGCACACACTCCTACAGGCCTGATGGAGTTATGGCGTAGTGCCTGAATTCAGGCTTGAGCTTGGCCATGTACGATGTCAAGAAAGGCTATTATCTATATTATCTTTGAATGTATTTGATCATTTCAGGCACGGATAATTTCCTGTCCATCAGCCCTGCTCCTAATTGTCCAATGTCCAATACGAGAGGTTGCCATTATCTATTAAAACGAATCTATTAGGCTTTGCCGATCTGCTGCAGCAATGCTGACAGTACATGAGGAGAGTGCCAGCCAACCTTGCCCCACTGGGATGTTTCTGCTCTGCTCAGAGACCCTGTAGGCATATGGCCAAACAAAATGAGTAGTCACGGCCTTACAGGAAGTGTTTTTATTAGTGTTTTGTTGTGGCTGTCTTTGACAATTACCTGATCACTTGTTGAGAACAGTGCTCATCAAGTTGACAACAGAACTGCTCCCACAAGTCCTGTTGTAATGTTTATCCTCAGGTGATGGATCAAAAGAGGACATAGATGTTGCCATGAAACTGGGTGCTGGCTATCCCATGGGACCTTTTGAGTTGCTCGACTATGTGGGGCTGGACACGGCAAAGTTCATTATTGATGGTGAGAGGTTTTTTTACGGTCTACTGTGATTCATCCATAGATGTGTAAAATAGTAAATAATGCTTTTCCTTTTCTTGTGTGGTTATAGGTTGGTGTGCAATGGAACCAAACAACCCCCTCTTTGCCCCAAGCCCCATGTTGAACAAATTGGTGGCTGAGGGCAAGTTTGGTAAGAAGACTGGAGAGGGATTCTACAAGTACAAGTAACAACCCAGCGTCCTTTACAACTGATAGCTGTCTACAGCAAGTAGGCTACAGCAAGAGAAATGGGGAACCTCAGGTTAAAAAAAACGGACACTAATAGAATAACTTTAACATAACTCCTGTGCCTTACAGAACAACAAAAGCCTTGTCATTTGTGAGTCGGTCTCTGTGTTTGCCTATACACCTTTCAGTGATATGAATGCATGAAATGGCATTAAAACATTTTGTGAAAATATGGCCTCACAGTCAGTCAGCCTTTTTTCATTGTCATTGCTTAGATTTATTAGCCTGACCAGCTGCTGCTAGGGGTGTCTAGATTTATACTGTAGATTTATGGGTTCCTAGTTTGTAGTTGGAAACGAGAAGCAAAATTAACAGTAAGTATCACTTTAGCTTACGAGGTGTACATGTATGGCTAAACTATGCTCGATAATGCACGAGATATTTTGTAACAGTGATAACATCGGACCAGCCCCAGCGGGTGATTCATTTTTTTTACACGTGTTGCAAGTCCCTAAAATTCCAGCAGAGGGAGACCAATACTTGCTTTCCCCCCAAGAAATGAAAAGTGCATTGATCTGGTAGACGTGATGTAAACAAAACGAAGGGTGTACTTATGTAAGGTTTGATGCCGATAAATTCACGATGAAAGACATTTTAAATGTGATTGGTTCAGTGGCATGTATTTTAGTGCGTGACTTGCTTCACAGCCTATACATATAGGCCACTGGCATCTTGACCCATTTAAAGGAATTAGGTAGTTTAATTCTGACAGGATTATTTGACTCATTGCCAGATTATTTGCAATAGTTGTGGGTCCATGTCCCAGTTCAAAGCAAACATAATTCACGCAAGGGTGATCTTATCAATATCTTGGCTGCAACTGCAAACTCATCACTTGCGCATGCCGACCGGTTTAATATTTCAGAATTGTAGCCTACATGCACGCGTGCTCTATTCGTCAATAATAAGTCTTCGAAAAACTGGCCCCCCAAACCGTTGGACACCAGACCCATGCGTGGTCAGACAAAAGACACAAGACCTCTCGCCTAAGGACCAGACAGCGGGTAGCATTACAAAAGCGAGGCCACTCTTTGTCGGAGAGGGGCTCCTCCTTTCCCCCCTGTCTCCCAGCATCTCTCGCCTTCACTCTCCACCCAGCAAGCCTGCAGTAGCCTACTCATCATCGACATTGCGGCGTGAGGGTAGCCCAGGCGCTAACTTTAACCTGAAATTAACTGCTGTGCTGTGTTGATTATGCTCATGGTGCCGTCACAGATATTGAAGGTGTCATGACTAACCGCAGTACATAAGGAACAATGAAAACGGTTTACTTTTCGGATGACAAAATCAGAAGCAGGTCAACACATTTTCGGCGTCTGTTTTGGAGGAATTTTCAAGCTTCGTTGGATAGCCTGTCCTTTGTCACCTGCTGACATCTTACGATAATCACTAAGGTAACTACCCTAAACGTTACGTTCATTGCTGACGCTATGAAGCCAGAACCACTCTATGTTTTGTAGTCTACACGATATTCTTTATTATAGGCGTGCAACATTTTCAACGCTAGCATAGAGTAGTAGCCTAGAGATCATTATTAGTATAGAGTTTCATCATTTTTTATGTAACGTCAGCATATCTTTGCAGATCACTGTTGGAACCCTTCATTTTCGCTATAATGTTAAAGGCTACATTTTTAATTTGGAGAATCTGGTGTGTTTGATCGGAACACCTGACAGACGGCAGCTGCCAGCATGTTGAGAAGACTGTGGCCATGCAGATTGTAGACTAACTGCAGTTAGGCAGCGCCACTTTTTGAAGTTGATGTGAAAGGTAGCTTTCAAGTTGTTTTTTCAGATCCAGTCAGAGGAATCAAGCCGTTTATTGCATAGCGACAAGCACCTGCATATTATTGTTGTAATTGTTTCCCTATCATATGTCCCAAATAAGGAGGGCTGTAATAACACCTGGAGCCTTTGATGGAGACTGTCCACCGCGTTAATGAAACCGGCACTCTGTGAAAAGCAGATACTATACAGATAATAAGCGCCATAAAACAACAGAATAAAGGCTTGCAGTGTTTGTTGCAGAGTTGTTAACACATGGCTGTGATTCTCTATGATTTCCCCTCATATACCTCTCTGGGTCAAAAGTTGACTGGCAGAGGCATACTTCACTGCACAGTCATAGACCTCTGATATCTTGCGTAAACTAGCTAAAGTGAACTGACCATAGGCTACCATCTGCCAGGATTCAGGACAAGCCAGAATAGCCAGTAAGAATGGTATGCTGATCCAGAAAGTTGAAATTGATAAAAAAAAACAAAAAACTATTCTCTCCTGAACGGGCTCAAGTGTGGAGAGGTAGTACAGTATGTGAGGATAGGAGGCGATGCAGCTGGCTCCAGATCAGTGGTGTGGGGAGGGGTGAGCTGGGAGCCAGTCCTGCGGGACGGAGGGAACAGCAGCTGTAGGGACGTTGCCAGGTATCAAAGTCCTCAGGGTGAGACCTCTCCAGGAGGGAGGTGTGTCCTGTGCAAACATGGCCATGAACCATAGCTCTTTTTCCACCTTTGATTAATGGTCCCAAGCCAGACGCCGCTCTCAGAGAAGGCATTATTCTGCCATTCGTGAGTGATCTCTTTTAGAAAAATTAGAGTGTTGGCAGCGTGACACGACAGTGGAAGTCACTATTCCCAAGTGCCTTTGCCCCCTCTCCTTTAAGAAGTCACTGCCGAGCAGCTCTCTCTTCCATGACTTGTTCCACAGCACGCAGAAGTATTAAGAGACTGTTTAAACCAATCAAGCACACGCCCAGCCAGTGGCTCTGGCTGCATTCAAGAATGTGTGATCCCGGTAGCACATTTAGAGTCGGCTACTCGCAATCAGCACTGGGGTGTAAAAAGTCATCAGAGAGTTCCGTAGTACAGCATGTTTAGCCTCTCATACACACACGCACACACGCACACATACAGGCCCCTCTTACCGTCGTCTGTACACCATGTGTGTTTTATGCTGGTTTCAGACTCAAAGCAACACTGTTCACGGTTTTAGTAAGCTCAGGCCTAATCAACCAGACATGTCATTCCCTACACCAGTGCTGGCTACCTATAGTCATCACAGTAAAAGCTGATCATGTCTGTCTGTTAGAATGGAGCTGAATGGATCTGTTTTGTCAGCTACATGGACATGAGTTGAGCCTAGAGGCGCTGAGATGACCTCATGTGCTCTGTCTTGGGAGGCTTCATTGTGTTAGGCAGGTTGTTTGCCGCTGGCTCTTTTGAGTCATGGACTCAAATTACAGTGTGATGTGATGGGTTCAGTTGTGCTACAACCCTGAAACATGTACTCATATACTCACACATTCACTCACACAGGCGCACACACACACACACACACACACACACACACACACACACACACACACACACACACACACACACAATTGCACTCACACACACAGACTATTTTCCACTGCCCTGTCCCACCCCCTTGGCTCTTGGAGGAATTCCTCAGTGCTGACGACCTTCCCTCACAGCGTGGGCTCAGGTGATTTCATCCCTTAACCTCAGACATTCACCACACACACACACACACACACACACACACACCTTTGAAGGAACTGAAACGCCATAAATACTGAACTTCCCCCCTGGTACTTGGTGTCTTCAGTAGATCAACTCTTGAACGTTCACCCACATGTTCTGAGGTGACACTTCCTCCATTGGTGTGGCTCACAGCTGCGGGAACAATGCGTGCGGCTCGTTTGGGGGTCTGTTATATGCATACGTTTAACATCAGGCGAAGGATTATGTGATTGTCACGTCTTTGAGAAGGATAACACAGTTTTTTTGCATTCCAGATAGACTGATATGGAGGGAGCAGATTCTTCTCAGAATAGAACAATTCAGCCTTTGAATGTAGTGCCTGACGCCATGTGTGTACGTGTGTGTGTGTGTGTGCACGTGTTTGTCAGTGAAAGTAAATGCAACCTGATACGTATGCTAATAAAAGCACTATCAAATTGAACTGGATTTCAGATATTTACTCCTAAAAAAATGAAACTAAATTATGCAAGAATTTGAGCATTCTTAAGCCCCTCTTGGGATTGTCGGGGTTTCAGTCCTCGGTTGAGGACGATGTATTGTTCCCATTATGATTCTCAAATCCTAAAGTCTCTTACGTAAGCAGGCAGGCAGGCGGCATCTGCACATGCTCTCCATGCCGATAGGCTGCCTGGCCCACATCAGCACCAGCATCAGCGCTGTGCCCTCCGCGTCTCCTCTCCCATCACTTTATTGCAGGAAGATGAGGATGCCGTCGCTTGGGCTCTTGACGGGATTATCCGTAACTGTTAATTCACAAATGGTGATGCATTTTGCAAACATGCTGTTCAATTTTTTATTTTTTTTGACCAGTTAACAGATGAGGGGTTGAGTTGTTCTGGCACGTGTGTGTAGCACCACACGACAGCTGTCCACTGCTTTGGGATTATCTCAGCTGTGGCATCAGAGGTCCACACTCTCAGGATCTTATGTGTGTGTGTGTGTGTTTGTGTTTGTGTGTGTATGTCTGTTGGCGGGGGGGGGGGGGGGATTTGCCCTGGTTGGTACCTGTCCCTCCGCCTGTCCTCATCAGCCATCAGTGTTGTGGAAGGTTACGGCCGAGCCATTGTCATTATGTTTATAAACAAGTCCATTAAGTGTGGCCAGACTTGAGAGATTACAAAGTAACGATGATGTCCAGCCCCAGAACAGCTGTTGCTGTTGTAGCTCTGGAGATGCAAACAAACAATCAGCTCTGTTTGGGCTGTGGACACATGTCCTCAGGTCCCTTTTCCTGCCCAGCAACATGAAGGTCACTCAAAACTGAGACTTGTGCCAGAGAGGACAAACCCCATCTATTATTAATGGGATGAGGATATGTGTGTGTGTGTGTGTGTGTGTGTGTGTGTGTGTGTGTGTGTGTGTGTGTGTGTTGTGTGTATGCACACTCATGTGAGTTTCAATTGATCCCAAAGAGCAGCAGCATGTGTTGCATTTTCTCCCAGGAAGTGCGGTGTTAAGCTCATGAGTCATGTGACCCGTAACGGAGCATGTTGCCGCTGCAGTGGATGCGTTAGTGTGTTCTGTGTGTGTGTGTGTGTGTGTGTGTTGTGTTTTTGCTGAGCGCAGCATCTGTGCATGTTTGCCTTATTATGTCCCAGTCGGTCCGGGGCGGTAAACCACAGGGTGCTGTGATTCTCATCGGGACGGGTGGGAGGATGCCGTGTGTTGGTGTGTGTGTGTGTGTGTGTGTGTGTGTGTGTGTGTGTGTGTGTGTGTGTGTGTGTGTGTGTGTGTGTGTGTGTGTGTGTGTGTGTGTGTGTGTGTGTGTGTGTGTGTGTGTGTGTGTGTGTGTGTGTGTGTGTGTGTGTGTGTGTGTGTGTGTGTGTGTGAGAGAGGGAGGGAAGGACCACACCCTGCAGTACGCCGCGCTCCCCCACTAGCATCAGGACTGGAGCGCACGGAGACGGAGAGGACACAAAGCAGAGAGTGCCCTGCTGCAGTGCACGCTAATGCTGTTAGCTAAAGCAGCAGATCTGATTATGGCCGACCTCTACACCCCCCCCCCCCCCCAATGGCCAGGGAAGGCCCCCTCCCTCACTATGGGACCCTTGTTGTGTCTCAGTGGTGGTGACGAGAGGAGGACATCTGACGGAGACTTTACTCTAGCGTGGTGGAGCTGCAGGAGTGACTCTGAACTCCTCCGGAGTTTGTTTTGCTGTGTGGTGCACTTGATCTCCCTGGCAGCTTGTGAATGGAGAGCAGCTTTAAGAGGCTTGCCAAGTGATCTGGGCATGACCCCCAAGACTAATGGTCTTAAGTGAGCAGGCCCCGATTGATTTGGAAATATTTACTAGTGTGAAATCCAATAGAGGAGAGGGCCCCAGCTGAGGCACTGAGTCCTCTTCCTGTTGCCTCTGTTTATTGGGTGTGAGAGTGAAAGAGTAGGGGTGTGGTTCTCTGTCTGACTATCGCTGAGGTTTGGATTAGTGTGTGTCTGTGTGTGTGTGTGTGTGTAGCCTATGTGCACACATGCACAGTAGATTGGATGTCTTTTCATCAGATAATTGTCTGAGAGGCACTGAGTAATGGTGGATTTCTGTAAAGACTCCGGTCTCAGTGGCTAAATCCGGTCATCATTAAGATGGGATCAAGTAACTCAGAAGCAGAGTGATCTCAACAAGCCTCAAATCTCCCTCCACACAGCTGCTATGCTATCCTCTCCTTATAGGGTCTAGCTAGCCTGTGATGACAGCCACATACCCCATGTTGGCTAAATAGCACCTTCCTCCTCCCGTGTTGTTGTCTTCATGTAGGCAACGTGGTGGACTGTGTTTCCTGGAATGCTTTGCAAATCCTCTTGAGATGCCATAGAAGGCCAGCGTGCCCCGTAAGGGATGTGCTTCCATCTCCTCGGGTCGGACTTTGCCTTGACCAGTTAATGATATGGTCATCATCACTATCAGATAAGTGGCGTACAGTTCCCCTGCACATTCACCGGCCCGACCTCTTACTGTAAGTCAATAAAGGGATTGATTTGGTTTCGGCTTTCACACGGCCCTCTGATATTTGCTGGTGGAGTGCATGAGCGGAGCTCAGCTGGGGCCGGTGCTTCACACCGAGCTGTGAGGGCCCGTGCTGCGGAGGATCCGGAGGGGCTCCGGCCCGAATCCCGAGGAGGAGCGCAGAGACGTTCTCTTCTCAGCGTCAGGACTGGCTGCATGGGCCTGGCCAGACACGCATCTGTTTCTGAGGCAGGCCGTGGTTCTCCAGTGGAGTTGCTTCATGTTCTAATGACACATAGTATTACAGCATTGGCATTACATAAGCTTTAATCAATGAGGAACCACTCCAGGCAAGTCCTGATGAAAAACCTCATAAGTCTGTTAGTGAGCAATGCACAGCCGCTGTGCAGACATGCAGAGTGGTGACTCAAGCCCGGCTCTCACTCGCGGGATCATTTGTTCAAAAAAGGGCATTGAGGCAAGCTGAACTTCAAAGTATTTGGGGTTTGTGTAGTTTAAAGCCTTAATTTTGGTTAAGAGTGTGTAGTCTCTGACCTTTTAAAGTACCCTTTACACTATGTTTCAGGGAAGGGGAAAGCTTAAGTACTAGCTGGGCCGTTCATTCATTTGTTCCATAGTTATTAAAGATTTCAACATGACAAATATCCTTGAGATGATTCAACGGTTTCTTAATGACTACCTGATCTGTAGGGAGCTCCCTTTTAGTCAGTCAGCAGCCAGTCATCCTGGATGTATCAGTAACTTAGTAATTAAGTTATACTTTATTAGTCCTGTAATGTAGTCTCTGCATTTTACCCATCCGGGGGTAGTGTACACAAATTCATATGCACACACAGACACACACACTCGGAGCAGTGAGCTCACTTGTAGCCTACCCACACTAGGAGCACGCATACACACTTAAGTGCGTGGACAGTTCACTGTTAACTGACCAGTAGTAAGATAGTTATATAGCTCTGTTTTGTGTATGATACTGCCAAGCCCCTTTTGTATATTTGAATAATCAGATCCATGGATAAAAAGTGGCTCCGTCTGGCCAGTTCTGTCTGCCTGTTGCTGTGTCATGGAGATCAAGGGTGATGTGTCACAGGCAGGGTGGTTCCTATGAGAGTGTGCAGAGAGGTGGGGTATCCAGTGATTCACATCCTTTGCCCCTTCTGAAGAGAGACTTGTACTTCTCTGTTTTTTTCCTCAGCATAGCATTTTTGCTCTGCTTTGTGAAAACCTCTCAAATATTCTTGGGGTATAGAAAGGTGTTTCTCAGCTTTCACTAACTACAGTAACTAGTGTCAAGTGTTTGGTAGCTATGGCTTTTAATAATAATAAAAAAAATATGCATGTTTTATTCATAAAGATAATCCTAAATAGTTTTTGTCTATGTTTATGTCCTGAACAAGTAAGTTTGACCCATGAGATGGCCTGACCATCTCCAGTACTTTTTTTACTTTGGTCAGCTCCTCCTGTTTTGTTGTGTATCTGGTTTCCTTGGAGATCAAACTTGTTCAGATGTCAGCTGAACCGCAACTCTTCCTCAAGTCTGGACACACAGTCTGTCCTTATCACTGTGTTATTATTCCTCTCAGGTCCATCCCATCACCATGCTGCTCTGCCTAGCAGTGTGATTGTGTTTCCTCTGATGAGCTGTCACCCTTTGGATACACATCAAGGGAGTCGTCTGTGGACAAGGAATGAGCTTTAAACAGATATCTTTGGAATAGTTGTGTTGCAGATAAACACTAGTGTGTGGGTGGAATGATGAGGTGTCCGTGTCAGATAGCCAACATCAGTGGAAATGTCCAGCTGATATTTAAACCTCACTTATCCTCCTGCCTATAACTTTTAACACAGTCAAGAGAGACAAGTAAGCATTCAATATTTGTATTTGACATACCCATACACTTTTATCCAGACCCCATTGGTAAATGCAAGCACAACAGGAGGTAGAGAACAACAACAAAGCAAGATGAGTTCTATCACAGGGTTCTTTATCTATTTCTTAAATGTTGGTTGTGATCCTGTGCTTCAGCCTGTCTGTAGAGTGAGAGCACACGGCCTGTTGTAGCCTCTACAGTGGATGGGTCTATAGAGTGAGAGCACTACACCTCCATATAGTGAAGCTTGTTGTGGCCTATACACAGTGGATGGGTCTATAGAGTGAGAGCACATGTTCTCCATATAGTGAAGCTTGTTGTGGCCCATACACAGTGGATGGGTCTATAGAGTGAGAGCACATATAGTGAAGCTTGTTGTGGCCTATACACAGTGGATGGATCTATAGAGTGAGAGCACATATAGTGAAGCTTGTTGTGGCCTATACACAGTGGATGGGTCTATAGAGTGAGAGCACATAGTGAAGCTTGTCGTGGCCTATACACAGTGGATGGGTCTGTAGAGTGAGAGCACTACACCTCCATATAGTGAGGCTTGTTGTGGCCTATACACAGTGGATGGGTCTATAGAGTGAGAGCACATATAGTGAAGCTTGTTGTGGCCTATACACAGTGGATGGGTCTATAGAGTGAGAGCACATGTTCTCCATATAGTGAAGCTTGTTGTGGCCTATGCACAGTGGATGGGTCTATAGAGTGAGAGCACATGGCCTCCATATAGTGAAGCTTGTTGTGGCCTATGCACAGTGGATGGGTCTATAGAGTGAGAGCACATATAGTGAAGCTTGTTGTGGCCTATGCACAGTGGATGGGTCTATAGAGTGAGAGCACATATAGTGAGGCTTGTTGTGGCCTATACACAGTGGATGGATCTATAGAGTGAGAGCACATATAGTGAGGCTTGTTGTGGCCTATACACAGTGGATGGATCTATAGAGTGAGAGCACATATAGTGAAGCTTGTTGTGGCCTATACACAGTGGATGGATCTGCCACATTCCTCCTCTCAGTGTGGATGTAAACCAGTAGAGCCGGCCTGCCCCTCCTCCACCCTCTAATCACAGGAGGCAGTGCGATGCTAATGCCCCAGGAGCCATGCAGCTCCATCTAATCTCCCACCGCCAGGCCTCTCACACTCCGCCGACACCCACAAGACCAGCGCGCTCCACACACACACAACAGCCGCTCGTTTGGCCCTCATCATCCTGTCGCTCTCCGGCGAGGAGGCCTCTGTTCCCACCTGAAGCCCAAACCAGGTGTGTGGCCAGAGCCGTCTCATCAGCTGCTCTGCTGAAATGACAGAGCCGGGCGTAATGGAGGCTCCTGTGCTGTGTGCTGCCCTCAAAGAGCTCTCCCCAGGTTCCCACTGCACTCATTAGCCGTCTCACAAGCCTTTCAGAGGAGGAAGAGCTCCTGAACGCACCATCATTACGCCTGATTGTTTGCCTTCTCTCTCTCTGTCTTTCTCTCTCTCACCTTAATGTCCCTCCACTTCTCTTTTCCATCTCTGACAAGATGTCTCCTTGATCCGGGCTAGTTTACACAAACAACACAGACTCCCCTTAGGAGAAAAAAGTTTATGTGAACTGTTGGTCTACTGATTTTGGACTAAGCATACGTGTAGCTTACTTTTTGTGTATTGGATTTTTGTGTGTGTAGTCCACTGGTAGTGTTTATATTATGAACTTTAAGACTACTTTAAAGGACAGTCAAAAGAATGCTCCAAGTATAAAAAAAATAATACCTGAATGGAAACAAGTGCTTTAAGTGCTCGAAGGAGTGGAAAAGCAATATAGAAATGCATTCCATTTACCAGTAATAAACTAGCAGTACACCTATGAGTTCACTTGTAGTGCACCTAAACCTTTATTACTTTACATATACGATAATGAACCTAAAGTTGTGTTACAAGTACTGTTTATAACTAGTATATTCACTTATTAGGTAAATTCAGTTCTTACGAGTTTACTATTATAAAGTGAAGGTGCGCCAATTTATGGGAAAAATGGGAATTATACTAGTTCAACTGCACTTAAGTTTACTTGGTAAAATGAACGTGAGAATACCTGTTTTTGGCAAGGGTCACAGGCAGGCTACACCGAGCATGTAACTAAAGCATTCCGTTCGTGGAGCGTATGCTGCAACAATTAGCTTCCACTTTGCACAGAGCAAAGGCTGAAACTGCTGTCTGACAGATCCCCCAAAAATACTGGCTCTGTATTTCCCTTTTTAGCCCATATACATTAGGTTTGCATTGTGGTAAAGTGTCCACCGAAAGAGCTGCTAAATCTCCAGCTGTGGCGCAGTGGTGTGGTCAGGGGTGGTGAAGTGTTCTGCTGTTAGCTGTGTCCAGCTGTGAGCTTCTCAGTGTTCTCTCAGTGGGCTTCCATATTCATCAGCCTTAATGGGTTTCTGTCCAGCTTAGGCCTCCATGCATATGAATGCAGCGGTAGTTTTGCTGTGGCTATCAAGTCTGCAGGAGGTTTCAGTCAGAGGGGACACTGAAGAGCACTACTGAATGGTGCTAAAATACATGACCTACAGTAGTCTTCTGGCTGAGCACGAGCCAATGGGGACGAGGCAGTGGAATGGAAGTCTTTATTGTCCACTACTGTGGAGATTCATCTCTGGCCCCACAAACATAGCACACACAAACAAAACTTCACAGCAGGCAACATATAGCTAGCACAAACAAGCCTACACAGCATGCAGACACAACATATGGAGACATGGAAATGTGCAAAAAAAAAGGTTGATCTCAATAAAAGCAATAAATAATATAAATTAATCAGTGTTCAGTGGGGGGGGGGGCTCAGTTGAGCGTATGAGAGCTCATTTTGGCTTCTTGCTTCTAGTTGCTTGCGTTTACCTTTCAGGTGATAGTGATGAAACTGTATCTCTGCTCAGGTGTGTGACGGTGTAGAAGGGACACCATGTGGGGCACAAGCAGACAGCATATAATTAAACTGCGTGTCAGGACAATCAATACGGGAGTTCAAAGGTCAGGCTGTGAGACCCGAGGCAGATGTGCTTTCTCGCATGCTGGAGCAGCCGCCTTGCCGCAGGGGTCAGGGGTCAGGTCAGATCATGCCTGGACCCAACTGCCCCCGCCCCCCCGACCGGACTCTGCCCTCAGCTTTGAACATGAGGGCACGCACACACACAACGCAACATGTCCGGTCCTTCCTTAGCCACACTCACCGCTCCCAGCGCAGCCGTCCCCATTACCCAGGTGCATTCCCGTTTACATGTATGCTAAGTTATTTGTATTCATTTCCATTGGGTTCCCTTCTGCCTGCTCACTTGCACTGACGTGCCGGCAGCCACACGCTCCAGCCTGACTCCTGCTGCTGTTACGTAATGCCTTTGACTGCTGACATGTGGCCAACTGCCTCTGCACCAGTCAGCCCTTGTGTGTTTATGTAGATGGATGGGTCTCTCAGTGCCTTTGGCCTCCTGCCAGCCCTCATTGCATGCATTGTGTAGTGTGTGCGCTTATACGTGTGTTGGTGTCCATGTGTGTGTGTGTGTGTGAGAGAGAGAGAGAGGGAAAGAGAGCATTTTTTGGTCTCCTCTGCCTGAGCAAACACAGCATTTAAACAGAGGCTGCCGTCACAGATCAGACTTAATGGAGGCTCATCAGCCGGGTGGCATGGGAGGCGGTGGACAGACCCACTGCTCAGTGCTCTCTGCACATTTGATTGTAATTGTGCTTCCACACAGAAGTTTGCGTGCGTGCAGTTCAAAGGGCTTTGGGGCAGCCTCTTGTTTGCTCTGCAGGAACAGACTGACACGGCAGTTTATAAATGAGCCGCCAGCTCTTTTGTTTTGCCCAATTTTAGTCTTTTGTTTTAATCTCTGACTTTAGAGGGGATAGACAGCTCTCGATGATGGACTGCTCTCAATTAGAGGAGGGATGTGAAGGAGGTGGGGGAGGAGGGGAGGAGAAGAGGAGGGGTGGAGGGGTGGAGGGGAGGAGGTGGGGGAGGAGGGGAGGAGAAGAGAGCGGAGCGGAGGAGGGAGTTTGTCGTTACCTGCCTTGCTGTCTCTCCCTCGCTCTGCAAGGCTCCTCCCTTTCAGGGAGTGTTCACACACACTCATGCCATCTCCCCTCTCCCTCTCCCTTGCCTGCTCACACATCCTCATTCTCTCTCACACGTACAGCACGCTCTTACACATTCTCTCACACACACACACACACATACACACATGCACACACAACCTAACACACACAGATCCTGGACTACTTGGCTGGATACGAGTGAAATTTGAACAGTTTGGAATAGCGGACCTCTCTCTCTCTCCCCCCCTCCCTGTGTGTGTCCCGCTCAGCTGGGTTCTGCTCCATGTGTGTGTGTGTGTGTGGAGCTGGCCAGCGCTGAAGCTCAAGCCCCACGCCTGTAGGAAGCGCTCAGCAGCACCTGCTCTGCCTCTCAGCCAAGGACCCCAGCGCTCTCCCCCCCGCGAGGAGCCTGCCTCTACACAGCAGACAGGGTGAGTAACACACACACACACACACACATACACACACACCACTTACACTCTTCCTCTCTCTGTCTTTATGTCTGTCGGTACACTTTTCCTCTCTCTCTCTCTCTCTCTCTCTCTCTCTCTTCTGTCTCTTCTGTGTGTCTTGGAGTGCATGGTCTACTCAGGCTGCTGGGTGTTCAATGTGCTTGGCTGTGTTTTCTCACTTTTCTGTAAGGGCTCTGTGAGACACACTTTTCGGTGCATTTCTCTCACACCTTAAGCCTCTTGCTGTCCCTCTTGCCACACTCCTGTCCTCTCTCTCTTTTCGCCTCTCCTGTTTGGACTGTGGGAGGTATAGAGTGATGACCAGTGTGTGAGTGTGTTTGTGTGTGTGTGTATGTGTGTGTGTGAGAGAGAGAGAGAGAGAGAGAGAGGGAGGGCTCATGGGCCCTCTCTGAATGTTTAACACTGTAAAGCGCCTTGAGACATGTGTAATGTTTTGGCGCTCTATAAGTGAAATTAAATTGAAATTGAGAGAGAGAGAGAGAGAGAGAGAGAGAGAGAGAGTGCGAGATCTCAGCCTTGGCCCGAGGGGCTGGAGTCAGGTGTTGGAGGTGGAGAGGGGATGGGGGGGGGGGGGGGGGGGGGGGGGGGAGGCTTATTACAGTCGGAGGGGTTTTTATGGCCCGTGGAGCAGAACAGGCTCAAACAAGACTTCCCTTCACGCAACACACACAAGCTGCCTCCACTCACCCTCAAGTGTTTGAAGTGTGCCTTGTTTTGATATGACGAAATGTCCATGGCTCAAACACACACTGTTGCTCTCTAAATGACATGGTCATGTTGATGTGAATACTTACAAAAGTATTTTAGATGGAATCATTCTCTTACTCTCAGCCTCCTCTGAAAAGAAAATGTCATGCTTCACAGTTAGCTCCCACAGTAAAATGGAACATTCAGAGCTAAAGCATTAACTGTTATAGGAATGGAGCCTAATAGTTATTTCAGCCGATGCTTCCCTGTTTTATAACATGGCCTATGTTGCCAAACAGCCTGTGTTCTCTCCAGTGAGTACTTCCACTGTTTCTCATGACTTTTACAGAATCCAAGGGCCACTAGGCCAGTCAAAAAGTAACTTTATGTGTGGAATTTCATGAGTAAGTGCATGTTGCATGTGTCTCTGAAATGCATATCTATTCAGTGTGTCAGCACATTTGTGTGTGTGTGTGTGTGTGTGTGTGTGTGTGTGTGTGTGAGTGCATACAGTACTGTATGTGCCTTGAGTTTGTACAGCTTAGTAGGTAAGTATGGCAGCGTCAGTCGGCCATTGGCCTTGTTAAAGTGGTGATGCAGTCTTAACAGGAACTCTATCTACCTGTACAGTGTGTGTGTGTGTGTGTGTGTGTGTGTGTGTGTCCACAACAGCAGTCCCTCTTAGACTGAAACCATTGTTCGTCAGGCTCACCACGCCCAGGCCCTGCTCCCGCTCCCCTAATACATGTGCCCATCAATAATTAACCCCAGTGCTGTCAACAGAGCTGTAAACATGCCATAAAACCTACAGAGAGATTTCATCATGGCTATCGGCTCACCTGCGCGGCCCGTCCACAAATCACGCCAGCTCGGAGCGCTCTCCGAGCGGCCTCACACATGGCCGAGTGGTTAAGCGTGGACGGGAGAGGCTGTTATGTGTGCTTTGTTGACCGATAGCCATGTGTGGGGAGTGTTGACATATGGTTTCCCACCTGCTAGCTCTACGCTACTCACCAGGAGATATTAAATAGCCCTGAAAACCCTCCCAGCGTTTCACCTTCTTTGCTTTAATGTACATTTCACTATGGCATTTGGTAGCCAAGCTTAACAGCAGAGGATTATCTCTGCTTCTCAGTTTTTATGATACATGACTGGCTGCGCTTTATGACTGCGTAATCATTGCTACCCATAACCTCCGTATGAGGAATGCTAACAAGAATGCGTTGTGATTGCCCATCGTCCCTGTGGAGGAGGCTCTGGGTGTGCTGCTGAGGTGTGTGCCGTGCAGCTGGAGGGGTCTGGGGGAGAGTGTGGTTCAGGTCACGCTGATGAGGCTGTAGATGTGTGTGTGTGGATGTGTGTGTGTTGCTCAAGGCTCTCACTAGTGTTGTGTTGCAGCAGCTGCTGCCTTCTACACTAACTCAGCAGCAGTCAGCATAGTCTGCAGGTCAGCTATCTTCTGTCAGAAACACACACACACACACACACACACACTTTACTCTTAGCCTGCATCCCCTGTCACTGCACCTTGATCCTGTACACCATGCCTGGTGCAGAAGGCCCATTGTGCTCCCAGTGGTGGTGTCTGGTTTCAGTGAAACCCCTGCTTGACACAGCCCTGTCGTGTGTCTGTGTTTGGGCAGCACAATCACACACACACACACACACACACACATCATCCTCTCACCTGGACACCCCCAGTCTCGTGTTTCCCATTCAGTGCTGACACGCTGTGGCAGACGGGCCCTGAGCTGTGGGAGGCGCTGGTGGATGTAAGACTAGAGCCCTGACACATGTGCTCTTTGTGCAGCCGAGAGGAGAGGAGAGGAGAGGAGAGGAGAGGAGAGGAGAGGAGAGGAGAGGAGAGGGGAGGAGAGGAGAGGAGTGTAGAGGAGAGGAGAGGAGAGGAGAGGAGAGGAGAGGGGAGGAGTGGAGAGGAGAGGAGAGGAGAGGAGAGGAGAGGAGAGGGGAGGAGTGGAGAGGAGAGGAGAGGAGAGGAGAGGAGAGGAGAGGAGAGGAGAGGAGAGGGGAGGAGAGGGGAGGAGAGGAGAGGAGAGGAGGAGAGGAGCGGAGAGGGGAGGAGAGGAGAGGAGTGGAGAGGAGAGGAGAGGAGAGGAGTGGAGAGGAGAGGAGAGGAGAGGAGAGGAGAGGAGAGGAGAGGAGAGGAGACGGATTACGGCGGGGCTTTGAGGCGTGCCCGGGGCCGCTGGCCGGCCGCTCCACTGCCCACCTGGTGTGGGCGTCAACCTCCACGCAGGGCTCGCAGCGCTGTCAAGCTTACACCTTTAGCACTTGGGCTGAACTTTGGAGCCGCTGACTTCTCTGACCCAGTGTAAGGCAAGAGCGGTGAAAGTGCTTTAATGGGTGCTGCTTGTGTTGAGGGGGAATAGGGTTTCTGCAGAAGGGCTACGGTAACAGCTGGTTTTGAAGCTGCGGAGGCTTGTATGAATTATAGTCATCATCTTAAATGGATCATTTGTGGAAAAAAGTCAGGCTCTGACTTTGAACCCAGTCACAGACGCCGGCATCGTCGTACAGCATTGAACTCGGTCTCTGGTTTCTGTCACCGGTATGGTCTGTTTTTTTTCCTCACAGCTTGTGTCTGTACGACGCTGCCTCAAATTAGATTTGTAGGCACTTGCAGAGTTTGGCCCCAGCTAAATCAATGAGACATCAGGGTGTAAGAATAGACCAGACGTTTGTGCAGTAATGCATTCGCTCCCTTGATGCTGATGCTGCTGCTGCTGCTGCTGCTGGCCCGTCCCCATGAGGCTTTGCTATTTTGGTGTTGCTCTGACAGTGACAGGGATCATCAGCATCGTGTCATTTTATACCGGCCCCGCCCACTTCTCCGCTCCACTTCCTCCCACGGCTGGACGTGACCTTGGCTCTGGGATCCAGTGACACCGCTGGGGTGGCGGCGGCCGGCGTGGAAGATGTGCGCGCGTGTGTGTGTGGAAGAAGCATGTGTGTGTGTGTGCGTGGAAGAAGCGCGTGTGTGTGCGGAAGAAGCGTGTATGTGTGTGTGCGGAAGGAGCGTGTGTGTGTGTGTGCAGAAGAAGCGTGTGTGTGTGTGTGTGTGTGTGCAGAAGAAGCGTGTTGTGTGTGTGCGGAAGAAGCGTGTGTTGTGTGTGTGCAGAAGAAGCGTGTTGTGTGTGTGTGCGGAAGAAGCGTGTGTGTGTGTGTGCGGAAGACGTGTATGTGTGTGTGCGCACAAGCGTGTGTGCTGCTGCAGGTGTAATTGTTTTTGCGCTGCTGAAGAACAGGGCCAGCTGGTTTGATAGAGGGGTGGGCGAGTGATCCCTATCAGCTGCATTTCCAGCTCTCTTGCCATGCCTGACTTGACGCACAATGACTACTGCTCACACACACACACACACACACACACACACATGCTCTCTCTCTCTCTCTCTCTCTCTCTCTCTCTCTCTCTCGTCTGTTCCTGAGTAGAGGACAGAAAGGTACCTGCAGAGCCAGTTTCTCACAGCTGCAGAGGCGAGAACACTGAGGCATCTGCTTCAAGTCTCTACAAAGCTGAGCAGGGAATGGCAGCGCTCTCGCTCTCGCTCTCCGTCATCTCAAAGAGCATTCCTGCGTGAGTGGCCTTAGCTGGGGGGCAGAATGTGATCTAGATGGAGTGGGTGGATCATGCACGGGGAGGGAGAGAGGGAGAGAGAGAGAGAGGGAGAGAGAGAGAGAGGCCGAGGAGGTAAGAGGAAGAGAGAGAGACATAGGGAGAGAGGGAGAGATAGGGAGGGAGAGAGAGAGGAAGAGAGACAGAAGAGGGAGACTGAGGAGGTGAGAGGAATAGAGAGAGAGAGACAGACCCAGGAGGTGAGAGGAAGAGAGAGAGAGAAAGACATAGGGGGAGAGAGAGAGAGAGACAGACCCAGGAGGTGAGAGGAAGAGAGAGAGAGAGAAAGACATAGGGGGAGAGAGAGAGAGAGACAGACCCAGGAGGTGAGAGGAAGAGAGAGAGAGAAAGACATAGGGGGAGAGAGAGAGAGAGACAGAAGAGATGAGAGAGAGAGAGGTGAGAGGAAGAGAGACATAGGGGGAGAGAGGTGAGAAGCTCAGAGAGAGCTGTAGTCCACCACCACCACCACCAGCAGCAGCAGCAGCAGCATCAGCGCGCCCACAGCACAGCGCAGCAGTGCCCATGCCATGCCGGCTTCCCCCTGGTCCTGTGCCCACTCCGCTCTATTTATAGCGCCAGCGTGACGTCAAACTGCCCGCTATAAAAATGAGCGTTTTTATACGGACACCCTTGTCCAGCTGCAACCGCAGCAACAGGCCCAGTGATGTCATCAAAAGCACTGCCGAGGGGTTGTGGAAAAAAAAAAAAAAAACGTTTTTTTTTGTTTGTTTCTGCTTGTCTGTTGTTTTGCGAACCTCTCTTAGAGACACGTGCCCACTCAGAGAGCCCTCTGCCAGCCTGTCCGCAGACTGGCATCTCGTTTCCTGCCCGTCCGTCTGCCCGTCCGTCAGCCCCATCCGCTCGGGCCGCTAATGCGGAGGGCAGACAGGGCTCTGGCTCGTCTCGCTGGCTCGCCGGCGCTGCAGAAGCACTTAGGAGGCTCCCACATGACTTATTCATCCAGCAGCCTGTGCAGGATACGCCCTTCAGCCTGTCTGTCCCCCCCCCCCCCCCTCCGCCCTGCACACACACACACACACACACAGCGCCTCCTCCCAGCCTGGGGTCTGGCCTGGCTCTGGGGCTGAGCTGGCTGAGCTGTGGCTGTGTCAGCTGTTGCGTGGGCCTGTCCTGAGGTGCCGGGGAACAGGAGAGCTCAGCCACCTGTGACGGCGCGGAGACAAAAGACTGAAACAAGAACAAAAGAGACGTAATGAAATCACGGGGCAGTGATCCTGTCAGGTCATTCCTGTCAGCAGGGGATTGTGAAATGACGTGTGTGGAAGGCTCACCATTTGTGTGCTCTGTTAGGTGTATCAGGTGTTTCATCTGGAGCACCCAGGCAGTGTGCTTGACTGCATACCTGTGCGCGTCCTAGATGACAGATAGGACAATCTACTGGTTTTAACATGTTATCAGTTGAAGGTTAGCTGGTTTTCTTACCACTCATCTTGCCTCTCCCCCTCTCTCCCTCTCTCTCTCTCTCTCTCTCTCTCTCTCTCTCTCTCTCCCTCTCTCTCTCTCTCTTTTTTCCCTGTATCTCTCTTTCTCTCCCCCAGATGACATGGCGTCCTCAGTACCGCAGCTCCAAGTTCCGCCACGTGTTCGGTAAGCCCGCCACCAAAGAGAACTGCTACGATGGGGTGCCCATCACGCGGAGCGTCCATGACAACCATCTGTGCGCCGTCAACCCGCGCTTCCTCGCCGTCATCACCGAATGTGCTGGAGGCGGAGCTTTCCTGGTGCTGTCAGTCCATCATGTAAGCCCCGCCCCCTTTCCTCTAAACACCACCAGCTCCACACAGAGGGTGCGTCTCATGCAGCGTTTATACGTCCTCCCTCGCTCCTCGATGCCTCGATCCTCACTGATCTACATAAAGAATGATGGGGGGGAAACAATGGGATAGTCTATCCAGTGTTAGTTATAGATCAGTGGGAACGCCCCTCGAGGATCGAGCATCGAGGATCGAGGAGGCATGATGAGAGGCACCCAGAGTTGCAGTTTAGTGCACCTGAGGTGAAATCAGCTGAGGATGTCTGACTGAAGCATGAAGAGGTCGTGGTGTTGTGGGATGTTCTGTACACACTGCACTTGCTGCGCCCCGTGATCACTCTCACAGTATTGCTGACTATGAGAAAGGCTCACTCCTGGAGCAAATCCACACATCAGATTCTTCATCCAATACTTGGCTTCCTCTCTCACTTTCTCCCCCCAACCATATGTGTGTGTGTGTGTGAGAGAGAGAGAGAGAGAGAGAGAGAGAAGAGAGTGAGGGAGAGAGAGAGAGAGAGAGAGAGAGAGAAGAGAGCGAGGGAGAGAGAGAGAGAGAGAAAATGTGCTTGTTTTGGATTTCACTGCTCTCTCCAGTTCTCCAGAGGGCACCCCCACATCTACATATCAGCACACAATTTATGAGCTCCTCACTCTACAGAGCAACACTCCTTTCTCCCTCTCTCTCTCTCTCACCCCCTCTGTCCTCTCCTCCTCCTCCTCCTCCGCCTCCTCCTCCTGACTTGCCCTCTCTTAGAGGTCCCTTTGAATTTATCATGGCCCTGTCTGACTCCCTCAGGAATGACCTACTAGCCAGAGGAATGGCCGGGTTGTGAGTGAGTGGAGGAGTGGGAGCCAGGGTGTGCGTCTCTCTCCAATCTCTGAGCGGCGCGCACTAAACGGGGGATTTGTCTGTGGGATGACTGGTCCATTGTTCTCCAATGTACACACCGTGAGCCGGTCATCCCGTCCATAAATTGCGGTCCCTCGTCCCCGCTGTCCTTTGCTCTGGGTGACCCCTCAGTGTCAGATGAGCTTATGAGATAGCTCTCCAGAGAACAATCAACCAGTCTGCTTTTTTGGAGGGGTTTCTTCACCTCCATCTATTTTACACTTCTGTCTCCCTTAGTCTGTCTCCCTTGTATAGCTCTCTACTTGGCTCTACTCTCTACTCTACTCTACTCTACTCTACTCTACTCTACTCTACTCTACTCTACTCTACTCTACTTTTCTCTTCTCTACTCTTCTCTTCTATTGTACTCTACTCTTCTTTTCTCTTCTCTTCTCCTCTATTCTTCTCTTCTCTTCTCTTCTCTTCTCTTCTCTTCTCTTCTCTTCTCTTCTCTTCTATTCTCTACTCTACTCTACCCTTCTCTTCTCCTCTCCTCTCCTCTCTTCTCTTCTCTTCTCTACTCTACTCTACTCTACTCTACTCATCTCTTCTATTCTACTATACGCTTCTCTTCTCTTCTCTTCTCTTCTCCTCTCCTCTCTTCTCTTCTCTCTCTCTCTCTCTCTCCATTCCTTTGTGATGTAGATGGCATGCTTTGTGCACTGAGTGTAGTTGTGAGTCACAGGTGAGGGCCATGACATCAGGATGCTCTCACCTTTGGGCAGTGCCAGGCAGGTGTGCCATGACCTCATCGGCGTACTTCACCTCCACATGTGTGGCGTGACTTCTCCAACAGAGCTGTCCGTCTCCACTCCACTCCCACGCGCGTAGGGGGGCGGAGAGATGCCGCTATAGCCAGGCAGGTCTGAATAAGCCTGGGAATTGCCCAACATTCTCGCAGCCTATCCCAGGAAGAGGTACCTCAGAGCACAGTGCTGAGTCATGAAACGGAATGCCTTCCTTGGAATGTATGGCCTTTTGGGAGTGAATTTCCACCTGACACGATCACTCTTCAATACCACGGGCTATTGCATTCAGGCGTGGGCCAGGCTATTAAAGATTTGAATATGGATAATTATATATAACCAATTCAAACGTTTCTGATCGCCTCAGGCACAGAAATGTTCCTTGGTGTGTTTAATCTGACATGAGTTTCACTGGATGACAGCTACTCTGCAGATTGTATACTGTGCCAATAATTCCACTGAGCCATCTCCTCGGTTGAGTTCATATGATGGCTGCCCAGTGTTCCTCTGGCAGGCAGCCGCGCTGTGTGTTGTCCTGTGCTCTGACTTGCTCCAGCAAACCTTCCAGAGGAGTCACTCGGCATGCCCACATTCCTGTCCCGACATGCGGAGAGGGGAGCTGTGGCCCACAACATCTCCTACCACTTCAAATGCGATCAGTCATCTGTTCTTTGATTGGGCAGTTGGAGATCAGTGCCATGTGGCGTTCCGAGGAGCGTGTTAGTTTGTTAGCGCAGTCTTACCTTAACTGCCCTGTAGGACATGGACGAGTGCTGAGAACAGATTCATTGGAAATTTACGGATTATAAAATAAGATAAGATAAGAATAGATATGATAAGATGAGAAAAAAAAAATCTATCCCGAAGGAAATTTGATTGTCATAACAGCACTGTCCTGTGCATGTAAACAAATAAGAATTATAATAAAAGATTGAATGAAATAATAATAATAAAGTCACATCACAGCAGTCATCAGCCACATTACTGTGGCAAGGAGGTGAAAAGTTGTAGAGTTTGATTGCCTCTGATTATCAAGAATACCTTAAATTCACACACACATCTGTCATCCTCTATGTCTGGTCCATCTCTCTCTCTCTCTCTCTCACTCACACACACACACACACACACACACACACACACACACAGGCATTGGGTTTAGTGCAGTGGTTGTCAAAGTGTGTGCCAGGCCCACTAGTGGCGAGTAGAGAGTAGAGCCTTCATCAGTGCCTTTCTTTTTTGACGAGGAAGATCATGCATTCAATACAAAATAGCCACACAGTCACATCCAAGTCATAAACAGGCCTACATAGAAACTAAAGCAACATCAGATCTAGAGGAAGTGTAATATGGAAGAAATGTGAAAGTGATATTTTTGCATCACCATTTTGTTGTAGTGATGAGGTCAGGTGGGGATTAATGTATATAAAAATGATGATGGGGAATGACATTAACATTTACGGTAGTGCTGGTATTGTGCATGGTCTCTCTGATCGTCTGTCTGTGTGCTTCCTCTCAGACTGGGAAGGTTGACCCGCATCACCCACGAGTGTCGGGCCACCGGGGGAATGTTCTGGACATCAAGTGGAATCCGTTCGATGACTTCTGCATAGCCTCCTGCTCCGAGGACGCCACGGTAGGTCCCACCTGCCCAAGCATGCTCTCACGCTGTCACCGGTCTCAACCTAGTCGTAAAGCTACGTAAGGAACAAGAGCCTTTCACAAGAGCTTCTCCTCCTTCAGGGGTGCAGAGAGTTTTGTCATTCCTTGAATTCCTTTACCAGCTCAAAAAGCTGGTCCTTTTGAAATGCACACACAAAACTGTGTGAAAAAATGTGTGTAAACTGTAGAACTGTAACGAAAGCTTATCAAGCAGGTGTAGATTTAACAGGTTAAGACTGTTGACATACTTGAGGATTTTGGGGAAATGTAAAGATAGTAGTGTTATATGGTTAAAATACAGTAGAGGCTAAATGTGTATGTTTGTGATTCAGGTCAAAATATGGGACATACCAAACCACGGAGTCCTGAAGAATATCACTGTGCCTATGAAAGAGCTCCAAGGGCATTCACGCAGAGTAGGACTCATCGAGTGGCACCCTACTGCCAGCAATATACTCTTCAGCACGGGCTATGACTACCAGGTAAACACACACATTATTCTTTTTAGTCAGCTTTAGCATGGGTTCATAAACGTATGAGTACAACTGTATTTTCAATGAAACAATGATTCAGACACATTCTAGCAATCTCACAATTCAAAGTTACTGTTTGATTCTTTCTCTCGAGTGTCATTTTCTGTTTTCAAATGAAGTGCTGACAGACTTTCTCAGGTGGTTGTTTGCATAGCAATGGGTCTGGTTACATGTATGAGTTCAGTAATCATTTGCATTGTGTGTGTATGTGTGTGTACAGGTCATGGTCTGGAATTTAGACAGCCCAGAGCAAGTCATGAAGAACCCTCTACGGACAATCAGTGTGCACCAAGATGTGGTCCTCTCCATGTCCTTCAACATGGATGGCAGTCGAATGGCCACCTCCTGCAAAGACAAGAAGATCCGCATAATTGACCCCCGCACAGGAGCTTTGCTTCAGGTGTGTGTGTGTGTGTGTGTGTACCTGCCCTCTCCTGCTGCCGCTTCATCACCACACATCTAGAACTAGCACCTCCACATGAGAGGGCCTCTGTGTGGAGCTGAAAGGCTCAGGGGATCAGATCAGCAGGCAGCCTCAGCTCTCCCGCCTGCTCTCCCTACAGCCACTACACACACACACACACACACACACACACACACACATACTTACACACAAAGCTTTCATGTGTTTTATCTCTGCCTCATCCCCCTCTACTGCGAGTACAGACATTTTGGGAGTGTTGTGTTTGTTATTCATTCAGCACGCTGCTCTTTTCCCTATTATGAAGTAGTCTTTATTTCATTGTTTGGTCTCAGGAGAGCAATTGTAAGAACCACAAGGCCAGCAAAGTTCTATACCTGGGGAACATGAAGATGCTGTTCTCCACTGGATGTTCCAGATGGAACCATCGGCAGTATGCACTTTGGGATCAGGTAACGTGCTGTCTCAGCCTCAGTAGATAGTGGACTGCCCTCTAGTGTTGGGATGGTGTAGCTGCATCCCATCTTAATTTCAACTCCCCTTATGTGTGCGTCTGATTTAATGACAAACTATTTCCATGTGCTTGTAGCTGATTGTGTACTTCTATCTTTGCTTTTAATGGCTATGATTGAATGGCTGCTTGCAGTTCTTATATTTGTGTGTATGTGTGTGTGTGTGTGTGTGTGTGTGTGTGTGTGTGTGGGTGGGATTATGGCTGACAAGGATTAGGGGTTTATCTTAAATCTTTTTAATGCTTCACAAATGCTTTGCCATGTTTTCATTGGATCTGGATGTGTATCTGTTAAAAAAGCAAAACCTTAACAGCCAACACTAGCGCAGTAGAGAGAGTGGTCAGGATGTTATATGGCTGGATGGATTAACTATTAATCCCCAAAGGGGAAACTAATTTGCTACCATGGACAAGTACAGTACAGTGCAGTACAATGTACAGCATACAGCAGTAATGATGGCGCCGGACATAGACACTGAGAGCCCAATAGGCCACTCCAACAGCACTGATGGGGTGACAGAAGTGTCCAAAATGATGTGCAATATGCCATGTAGAAACTGTCGGCCATATTGCTACAGCAATCAGTCAGTACAGCAATAACATGCACTAGGAGCTCAGAGCCATGATTGTGTTGCTGTGTGTGCAGGAGGATCTCTCGGCCCCTCTTCTGCAAGATGATGTGGACGGATCCTCCGGAGTGATCTTCCCCTTCTTCGACCCCGACACACACATGCTGTACCTGGCTGGAAAGGTGCGTCTGTCGAGAAACCACTTTCGCTCTGCAGCACCTGTTGTCCTTAAGCCATTTTATAATTGAATTTAAATCAACTTTAGAGCAGCACAAGAGACCCTTGTATCCTATTGTAGACTATATTGCTGACTGTCTGAATGGTTCCCTCCTCTCTCTCCATTCTCTCAGGGTGATGGCAACATCAGGTATTATGAAATCAGCTCAGAGAAGCCCTACGTCCACTTTCTCACGGAGTACCGCTCACATCTACCTCAGAAGGGAATGGGTAGGTGCACTCTGCCTGTCTGCGTTTAACAGAGCTTCATAATAACACCACATTAGGAGCACTTATTTGTTTTCTCTAGTGCACCTGTATTCAGTCGCTGTGCAAATAAACGCCTCTCTTATTTGACTAGGAAAGGGGACTTCATTTCCCTGTAGCACATGCGCTGGGACATGTTAATGCTGAGCATTATGAAACATACAAAGTGTGCATGGCTCTCAGCTCTCAAGCGCACGTGCTGTTCTGTGGATTACAGTCATGCTCTCGCTGTAAACATTTCCTGCACAATTTCAACTGAGAGGATATTGTGAAAAGGGTATGACACTAAGCAGTGCACCGGAACGGAGGAGTACAAGCAGCTCAATCATGTCAGTCTCAGTCTGTGACCTGTCATTTTCATACCTGTGGAGAATGTACTACCCCTTTAAGAGGGAGCACAGTCAGGTGATGATTTCAGCGTCAAGTGAGAACTATGTAGAGTCAACACAAATGTGTGTGTAAAATCTCCCTGTTTAAAATCCATATCCCCACGATGACCCATTCATTTCCTGTGGGATCGGATCTTCAGTTGTGTGTGGTAGAGAAGGGTTATGGGCTTGCTGTCATTGTGTGTGGTTGTTAGACGAGGTTGTGAGAGATCATCATGGAGAAGAAACATAGCACTCCTCTATGATTTGCCGTGACAATTAGGAGATGAGCTTCCATGTGAATACACACAGTATTGTACCACCTCAAATGTGCAAGTGTGATCTCAGGGAATAGCCTGTGTATGCCTCAGTGAGTGAAATGGCAGCACTTTCTGTTTCCTCTGACGTTAACTCTTCTGCCCTCCCTCCCTCCCTCCCTCTCCGTCAGGTTTCATGCCAAAGCGTGGGCTGGATGTGAGCTCATGTGAGGTTTTCAGGTTCTACAAGTTAGTGACAATCAAGAGCATCATCGAGCCTCTCTCTATGATCGTCCCCCGCAGGGTATGTGGATGCCTATGTACAGTACATACATTTTATATCTACACATTCTTGTGGCTGACAAGCCCACAGCAGGTGAACACACACCATATGACTCACTCATGACGATGTCCTTATACGAAATCTTACATATGTCAATGTCAATCTATTTGTATAGCACATTTAGAAAAACAACAACAGTTGACCAAAGTGCTGTAAAACAACAAACAATCAGACAAACAAGAAACATACATAAGACAAAAGATGCTAGACGGAGCGGCGTAGTCGTCATCTTGCCCGTGACACCAAGACAAACAAACAGATTTACAATATAATACATAGAGAGGATACAGACATGAGATCTTGTAATGTCTTGGTGACCAGACCAGAGTGGGGGTGAAGTCTCCAGGGAAACTAATCAGTTAGTGGCTGGTGTGTTTGTTTCACAGTCGGAGACGTACCAGGAAGACATCTACCCAATGACTGCTGGAAATGAGCCCGCCATGACTGCAGATGAGTGGCTCGGTGGAATGGACAAAGGTGTGTTGTCTGTGTGTCCGTTTAACGAGGCTCGCCCAGACTTCCTCTCAGAGGGGTCCTTCAGTCCTCAAGCATGTCTCTGGTCAAAGAGTCTGAACGTGCCTAGTAGCTTGTCAAAAGCAGTGTGCCTGGTAGCTTGTCTTGAATTTCCCCTTGGGGATCGATAGCGTATCTATCTATCTATCTACAGTATCTATCTACTGTATCTATCTATCTACAGTATCTATCTACTGTATCTATCTATCTATCTATCTACTGTATCTATCTATCTATCTATCTATCTATCTATCTATCTATCAGAAGGGAGTTCTGTTGTGGCTAACCTGCTTGTCTGTCCCCCGCAGGGCCTGTGCTGATGTCCCTGAAGCCGGGCAGCAAGGCGGACTCCCTGAGCGACCTGATGTCCGGCAGCAAGGCCCTGAGCAGCTCGCTGGAGACGCGGCGCTCCCAGAGCCGGCCCGGCCTGCTGCAGCTGTCCTACATACAGAACCAGCTGGACGCCAAGGAGAACAAAGAGCCCGCGCCCGCCCACCAGCTGCGGCCCTGGCAGGACGAGAAGAATGGCAGCGCTGTCAGCAACGGGCAGGACCTGACGCAGAGCTCGCCACCCAAAACGGAGAACGAGGTGGGGCTCTACAGTGGGGCTCAACAGTGGGGTGCTATGAGGAGACAACGCTCATGTGCTGTATTGATACTGATGATGCTGATGCTGATGACTGAAATGATGAATTATACAGAAATTATGAATTATACAAAAATGAATTAAACAGAAATATTTTTTGGGGGGGAAGTGAAAATAAGGGTAAAGAAGGTATCCAAGATTATGCTAAAAGTGTGTGTGTGTGTGTGTGTGTGTGTGTGTGTAGTTGCTGCAGATGTTCTACAGGCAACAGGAGGAGATCCGGCGTCTGCGTGAGCAACTGAGTCAGAGGGACGTGCGGATCAAGCAGCTGGAACTGGAGATCAAAAACGTGAGGAACTCCCAGGGACCCTACTGAGAAGGAGGCAACACACACACCCACACACATACATACACAACACACACACACACACGCACGACTCATGACACGACACACACGAACCTCAGAGCTCCAGCCTGACCCAGGGACCACTGGGCTGTTGTCTCCAGCTGCCCACTATTACTATGGGGCTCTTCTGCCATAGCCCCCTCCTTTCGTACGGAACTTACAAGCCAACCCTTCCACTGTATCAAGAGACTATGCTTGACCCCACCACTGACATGCAAAAGCCCATATACGCATACATACATACACATCCATTACATCCCCTGTCTTATTTTAAAGCTCCTTTAATAATCCATGTCTTTTGATGTTCTATATGTCTGTGGGATCATTCTTTTGTACAGTAGGCTACAGCCCCTCTCTGCATTCTTTTTTAAGCTCAAAAGCTATGCAAGTTTGATGTATTTTTGTGGCTGATATTTTTTGGACTGAAATGTATGTGCCTGTTTTCACAGAAAAGAGTGTGTATATTTCCAAGTAATCATTCTAAAGGTGCTATATGTAGTTTGAGGGAAATACAACTAGACCTATGATAACACTGTTGCTTTAAAGGCAAGGTAAAATATGATGCTTTCAAAAACACATTTAATATTAATTTTAGGCTTTTGAATATGTCACGTCTTTTTATCTTTTTATTACTTTTTTTGCTGTCTCTCTACGAAAAAAAGGTAGTTGGCAATGTCTAAGTGTATGTCCTTGATTTAGACAAGGCTTATCAATGTTGTACAATGAATTTACAATGCACTTGGATGTCGAGGATGGTAGAGGGCAATAAATACCATATAGCACCTTTTAAAGAAATATGGAGGTCATATCAACATCGGACTAAAGCCGCACTGTACAGTGCAGGGCAAAATGACAAGATTGCATTACCAGTTGCAATTGCCTCAGTGATGAAGGTTTGATGACCATGTTTTCAAGGCAAAAGACATCTTGTGATGGTATTGTACACTGAAATTGTTGCCTCTTTAATGTGTAATTTGCTTATTTAAACTGCTGTATGTGTGAGTGGGCTGGTGTGTTGACAAAGTGAGAGCTGCGAGGATGACTTGAGAAGACGTGTTTGAATGTGGGAGTGTGGGTGCCAAGGCTTAACGGACAAGCCCTGCATCAAGCGCCCCATGGAAAAACCATACAAGTGATGACAATGATGACCAGACACTGTTGAGTGCTTCACCAGTCTACGGGTAGCCACTGACGGGCAGAGTGTTGTGAGAGGCCATTTATTTATGTTCTACATGGGAAATATGGAATATGGGAAATATGGAAAGCTATAAGAATGATGGGAAAAAGCCTGATAAAAATATCCCTTATTATGTCTTATATATTATACAAATAGCTTAGTATCTACATACATACCCTGTTGGACTCAGACAGGATCCCATGTAAAGTATGCATTCTCCTTCTCAATCTGGATGTTGGTCACTCTACATTACTTGGGAGGGCACTTCTCTTCTGAGACTTCATCTTCAGTATGATAGAAATGTATTAAAGATTCATGGTTCATGTTCACATCATTAACAATAGGCCACCGTTCAGGCACTTCCATTGCAATAGGTTTGGATGTGTGTAGAAGTTTTCGACACTGCAAACCCAATGCACTAAGTCTGCACACTGTTCACTATGTGTGTGGCTGCCATACATGACATGCTTTACCATTTACTTCAACACAGTTGTTTACATGGTGCCACCAAAATGTTAATATCTTTATTTCTGTGTCAATATTCATGTCAGGTGTCACCAAAATGTGCTGCAATTCCAATAAAAATGTTTGAATGTATTGATCAATGATGCTGAAAGACAAGTCATGTTTGAAATAGAATCTATATTGCCTCTCCTGTAATGCTTGTAAGCTGTTCTGTCAAGCAAGTCAAGAATATACATCTTCTCTTTCGTAAGAGTTCTGAGCGATATGGCAAGGTAACATTTAACGGACCAATAGCATCACAAGTGAAATACTAAAGATATAAAGATATTACTGGTATAATGTGGTGAATGATGGAACAGCTACAGAATAACACGTACAGTTCAGCATGTGAAGCGTCACATATCCAGCAGACTACCCATGTTTAAATATGTATCCACTGCAGTCGTGAACCCAATGGAGCGGTTTACTGGATTTAGGTCAGGATGTGGACACCCTCCTTGGAATGCCCGAGTAATCCCCTGTCGTCTTCTCGGAGGCCAGTGTTGTCAGAGCTGAACTCTTGTGTGTATGGCGGTGACCGTAGTTTACTCATTTACTACTCTGAACAAAGGCCAAAGGGCAAACTCTTCTCCCTGGCTTCATCTCTATGCTGTATGGAATGCTGGTGGTGCACTCTGTAGCATTAGATAATGACAGAGGCGGTTGTGGAACGCATGTCAACATGCAGCGGCATATTCTCAACCTCAAGCTCAACCGACACGGAATCCATCTGAAGATTCGTCATCATGCAGGTTCACTGGATCATCCACATGGCTGTTCTCTCTCCAGGAGGCCATCTTTTTCTCTGAGGGAGGCCATTGTTTTTAATAATAATCATAGAAATAATAATAATAATAATATAATGGTAATGGTTTGTGGTATGTTTTTGTCCAAAGTTAAGTACAATAATAACAATGCATATTAATGAACTGCTTACAGTAGTCATATAGCCTACATAAATAAATACTACCAAACAGTGATCAACTAAATCAGTAATAAGAGTAATAGCAACAATCATTGTAATAATACAAATCAAAAACACAAATGTTGATTCTGTAAGGAGGATTAATTGGTTAGATACAAGGTAGAGATGAGTCTTTATGCTTTTTGAAAAATATTATTGTAATAACAATACTGCGTAAGCAAGATCCATTGTTTTCACATATAGTTAATTTCAAAACACAGTGACAAGCTGATCCTTACTGTAACTTAGTTGTCATTGTTTTCCGACACTGAAAATGGACAAATTCCTGTATGGTGGCAACTTAACACTGTCATACAACTACAATGGAATCCATTAAAATGTTGAGCTCTTTCACATTGTCCCACATCTCCAATGATAATGGCCAATTACACAGAACAGGTCATTGCACTGTTTTTTTTTTTTTATAGTGGCAAAGAACAGCTGGACAAATGTTGATACAAAAACAAATAACGTACAAATATTTTCTCCACAAGAGATCAGTGATCCAGTTCCTGTGATTTTAGATAGGCCTAACAAGGAATATTTGGTTCTTCCCATGGGGACAGTATTTTTTCAACATTGTCAATAGGAGCCTAACTATTTATTAATATCTAGGCAATGTCCCAAGTACATCTCTTACATGCTTGTTGCAGAGATTGGAATCTAGAGCTTGTTACCTTGCCAACCTGAAACTGGTGTTTTCTGCATCGGTGCCTATATTGCCCATATACTCAATTTCATTCCAATTATTTTCAAGATAAAAATGTGTGCCTATGTACCGAAGTTATTTGGTTATTTGGGGCAAATGGTTAGCAGCAGCATCAAACACCAGCATCAGCGCTAAAGACAAACCCATCACACAAGCATAGCCTTGGGTGTAATGTCTGCCACACGCAGTGAATTCAGCCAGGCTGGAGGCATGAAGGCGAATATGTCCAGAAAAATGGTGTCTAGCTAATCATTGCAAGGTTCTCCATCTATTCGTAATTATACTTGCCATGACACTGTAGGTCTCCGAAGACCTCCATGTCCTACCCTGACAACCAGTTGTGACCACGTAAACAGCAATGTTAGGAAATGTAAAGACACAACAACCATGAGCACAATATCAAATAAAGTTTTATATAAAAAAAAAACGATCATTTGTAGCTTGACAGGGGTGTTTGTTCATCTGGGTTTAAAAAAAAAATTAATCCTCCAGCAAAATTGTGTTTGCAACATAAATCTGTCAATGGGACAGAATTCAGCATGAAACATACCATAAGACTCATGATTCCATCTAATACCTTGTCTCAGTTCACAGTACAGACTGAGCGCCACGCCTCTGCTGGGACCAGATGGCCACATCCTTGCGCCTGAATCCCCCTTATGTGAGCCTAGGCCACATTTTCACACATACATGAATGACAATAATTAATCATAAAAAAACATCAATATTAAATTCATGAGTGCGGCCATGGTTTGTAAGAGGCAGATATCTGTAAGGGGAACTCAATGTATCCAACTCTGTCCCAGGTCTAAAGGGTAAATACTCAGTAATCCACACCAAATCTGAGGTAGTTTTCAAAATGCTGAGTGCTTTCCTCCAAGTCATTTTTCTGCATAGTGGCTCTAGATAAGGTGCATGACTGCCACTTCACCGATACTTCAAACACACCTCCAGTCTAGCTTTGGAAATGATGGGGGTGGGGAGTGGTTGGGGAGAGAAAGCGATAGAGGCATGGCAGGGAAAGCACAGCGTAAAATGTTAACATTTTATTTACAAAGTTGTTTTTTTGTTTGTTTTTTTTTGTCATACAGAAAGTAAAAATGTAGCTACAACATTGATTTGTGCCACTGGCTGCCACACTAAAATGATGGCTTCCTTGACACGGCTGCTATAGCAATAATCTTATTGGGAAATTAGGAAAAGGAAAACAAAAACAAAAAAAACAAACACAAAAATAAAAAATAAACCCAACAACAACAAAAAAAAAATCATAATTCTCCAACAAATATTAAAAGCACAGACCCAAAACTAGATACCAGTCCCCAAAGTCCTCACACGGGTTTGGTGAAACACAAAAAGGGAATTGACAGTGAAACTGTGGAATGCCGAGTGAGCCGCCACTCAAGAGAGGCTTCATTCAGCTCCCGGCTCCATGGGATGCATCTCCACACACCCCACCCATCCTATACAGTCTTGCCCCTCGGGGAGCGCAGCGCTGTGGGAGGCATGTGACAGAAGAGTGTGTGGGGGTGGCCCGGTGGATGGCAAATAAGGGAGGGGGAGGGAAGGGTTGGTAACTGATTGGCTCCTTGGCTCTTAATCATCATCCTCATCGTCGTCGTCGTCGTCGTCATCTTCGTCGTCCGCCTCTCGCTTTCTCTTCTCACCTTTGCCACCCTCCTCTTCATCTGCAGAACGCCACAATAAGTCCGTGTTTAGTTTAGCTTTGCTCTGGGCACATACTACCGTAATTTCGGCTCATACATTGATTTTGCAACATTTCTTCAGCTATGATAATACACGGAAGTTAATATGGCTTGGTTTTTTAACTCGCATAAAACACTGTCCTGTGGTTTATACACAATGCGGCTAATACACTGGAAATTACTGTACAGTTGCAGTCCAGAACTGAACCATACACCAGTGAAACTCACCTTCGTCGTCATCATCATCATCGTCATCATCATCTACATCTCCACCACGTCCAAAGTCTTCTTCCTGAAAATGTTTCAGAAACAGAAAAGCAGGTTATTATAAAGGCCTGCAGGGCTGGGTATTACCATTGTGTGATTAGCAAGCTTACATTTACACGGAAAGGTTTAGTAATGTCATTTTACTAAAGGATGTCTAGTATTCATGGCCAGATCGCACAGGATGGGTGTTTCAGACGAGCTAAAGGATCATTCAGTGCTGTGAGCAACAATCACACAGCGGAAGTGGAGAGGGCTCTTCTGTGTATAGTCTGAGGTTATTTTCATGGCTCGTTTTACAGAAGGTAAAGAGGCCAGGATATTTAATATTTAATAACACAGGAGCACACAGTCCATATGATTGAAACGGACCATTGGGATGGGATCAAAATCACTGAGAAAATGTAATAATTAGTAATACCAGTCCATGTCTAATTGACCCCACACAGGAGCCCTATGGAGCCCTTCTCCTCGCAAATCAAAACCACAGGGCACATCTGTGAGGAGATTTCCTTCATATTCTCAGTTAGCAAGCACTTAGAATATCCTGGGCCCACTGTGTTCCATCTGCAAGGTTAAAAACAAATTTGTGGCCCCGGCAGTGGCGCGACTGGCTGGGGCACCTGCACCGTACGCCGGCGACCCGGGTTCGATTCCCGCCCCGTGGTCCTTTCCGGATCCCACCCCAACGCTCTCTCCCATTCACTTCCTGTCTCTCTTCACTATCCTATCATTAAAAAAGGCATAAAAGCCCAGAAAATATACTTTAAAAAAAAACAAAAAACAAATTTGTACCTCATCCTCCCCACTGACATCATCATCTTCCTCCCCTTCCACCTCATCATCGTCATCATCGTCATCGTCGTCCTCCTCATCAAAGTCTTCCTCCTCTCCATCTTCATCCTCTTCCTCCTCTCCTTCTGTCAAGTATAATGAACAGCAGGCGAACTAGGGTGAGCCACAATAACTAGAATTCTAGATTTACAATAACGATCACAACAACGGTGGGGGCAGGGGTGACCCGAGAGAACAAGAAAAGCTAACCCTCATCATCGTCGTCATCAACTCCATCTCCATCAACTTCTCCATCAGAGTCGGAGGCCTCCCGATCTTCCATGTCATAGCCATCCAGGTAGGTAAGCTGGGGCAGGAGCTTGAATACACTCTCCCGGTAGTCATTGAGGTTTGTGACTTCACAGTTGAAGAGGTCGAGACTTTTCAGGTGATCAAGCTTTTTCTAGAGGAAACATAATAAATAAAAGTGCGCATAAGGACACAAAAGCCAACTGAACTGCAACTCATCAAGTCTCTCTACATGTGGGAGGCATGGTGCTCACTGATGACAGATGTGCAAGCGACATACACTGCACAATGCTCATTTGTCTTGAGCACCAGCTTTATAATATAAAACGGAAAGCATTACGTATCTGAAGCATTCACATGTCTGAATTGAACATGCAAAGTACTTGTTCACTTACCAAAGGCTCCAATGTGCTGATGTCTTTGAGTTTGTTCCCACTTAAGTTTAGGTGTGTGAGATTTGGGAGTTTCTCTGCTAAAACATCAAGGCCACCTGAAATTCTGTTGTCACTCAGCTCCAACTGAGGGAGGGAAGAGATTGCATTATTGTTTGTAATGTCATTCCTCAAACATAGCTCTGCTCTACACATGATACTACAACAAAAAACAAGAAATACAAACCTTTTTGAGTTTTCCAAGTTTTGGGAGGTTGGAGACTGAGATTAAGCCCACATTTATCAGACTGAGAAATTCAAGGTTGACAAATTCTGCTGTGAGGCCTTCAATTTTCCCTTCATTGGATCTACAATTGTCGAGAACAAGTTCTCTTACCTGTCAAAAGAGAAAACAAAGCATTGAAACTTCCAAAAACAGCATTGAATCCAAATCCTGCAAAAACAGTCAGAATAGGCATCACACTGGCAGACAGCATGTGGGACATACAAAAGACAATATTTCGATATTTGTGAGTTCAGATACTTTACTTCTTTGCGAGGCACGACTAGTCATTAATTAAGTGTCAAATGTCAAGTTTAACCTCGGCAAAGTTTGACTTAATACAATCAAAAACCTATCCACATATCTATTTAACACATGCCAAGGAAAGACACCAACGTTCTTCAGCAAACCGGTCACCGTCAGTCAGGCGGGACTAGCATACACAATTCTTCTTTCTTTACAGTCTAAAGATTTATATGGCTGACTTCTGAAATTGTGTATTGTAACTTAAGTCTGGGTGTTGCGCAATCCCAGAACGTTCAAAACAAATCTTCACCTTCCTCTTAATCTCGACATTTCACCAATTTATTCACAGTAATTCTCCTGAGCCAGTCCCACAATACAAACCAACTTATAAAACACATTTATTGTGTTGCACAGTTTCGTTTACAACAGCCATTTCACTTTATCCACTCCCATAAGGGCGCATACGCAGCTAATGCTATGATGTAGCTATAGGCTTGGCCTGGTGTTGTACTACTCAGAATTGACAAAAGCAACGATTCTGTTAGCCTCTGGTAAGCTAGCCATTGCCCTTTTAAGAGCTGTCGCGCAGAAGAGCAGCAACGAGGATCAGACAGCCGCCATTAGAAATGAACCCAAGAGCAACGAGAAGGACCGCGAAAATATGGTTAAGAAGTATTTTTTGATCCTATTCATTTCACATTCTCATTTGCAAACGGATCACTTATACGACGAGCAACGGGAAAATAGACTATTTGCATAAACTGCCAACGTATTTTTGAGTGAACATTGAGAACGGAAATTAGTCAGACAAAGATGGAGAGAGTTCCTTTCCCAACAGCATCAAAGACGGCAGAATGACAACATGGCGATTCCTGAGACAGAAAGCGAGTATATGAGCTTGTAAACATATTGAACGCGTAACGCTTTGCTAGTGTATATTACATACGATGCCCAATATATGTACATGGATTTTTATAAACGAAATCATGTCTGTAGTAAAATTTGCATGCTTATGAAGAAAGCACCCACACTAAACGTGGCTTTATGCCCCTACGCAGCTAACGTTATGGCCGTTGTTGAGATTCGGTCATTCGGCGTGTCATGACTTATGGCGACATTTGATATAGGATGTCCGCGTATTTAGTGCGTTTCTTATGTAATTACAACGCAAGCACAGCTGAGTTATAACTTAGTATGAATAGCTTGCAGAATCGTTTGATTCAGTTTATAATGCAACGCCGCGGCATGGGAGTAATGGCGGGAACCCATCTGGCGGTGTGCTATCTCTGTACAGTTTAGCGAGGGAGACTCGAGCAAGCTAGCTGCCATCAACCAGTTTGCCATCACATGGCATGGAACTTATCGTTTGGAGCGACATAGCATTGAATTTACAAGTTTTGTACACACTGGTTTGCAGTACCAATAGCACGTGATTGCCACCAAACACTACAGCACATCAGTGAATTACATCAATCAACGTTTTTTTAGAAATGTGATGATAAAAAAATGTAACGATGTCAAAAGGTGGAATAACAGATAACATTCAATGGCTAACGTTAAAGCAGGTTTGCGTAAACTATTTCCCCCCTTTTTCTACTTGACCGCGACAGGACGTACGCACTCAGTGTGTTTTTAGTATAAATGAAATGACTTCCTCAAACTAATTAAGTTGCCCAGAACTCATATTTCATGCAGAATGCGAAGGGTTCAAGATCCTAACGTTGTTGAAAGAAGGGGCGCCACATTTTTAGCAGTTATGTTAGCAACAAACATGGCTACCGTGGTCTCCGTATAAAATAAACCATTACATCTAGCTAGCTTGCTGTGTTACAGCACATCGTGGCTACACAGCCCTCAGATGACATCGATGTAAAAGTTATGAAATACAAATTAATAGGACCGAAACACCTAGTGTCGACAACGCAGGGCAAGGAGGCTGCGAAACGGTTAAAATGCTGCAATAAGGATGGCAAAGGAATCCGGTTTAGAAAGTAACGTTAACGTTAATGAGTTGAATTGAGATTTCACCTCCTTATCACCAGAAATATGCAAGCGATCAAAAAGTTAAATGGACATGGATAAATGTAAGCCCGAATAATATTCAAGAAAAACAAAACCCATGTGGTTAACATTACCATTAGCTACACAGGTCACTTGAAAAGCAAAAAAGTAGCTAGCGAGCCACCATGGCTAGGCAAAAAACTAGCAAAGGTTTGGCTTAAAAGGCACTCACATCAGATGGTGTCCTGTTTCTTAGTTCCAAGTGGATCCTCTTTTTCATGTCCATGGCGCCCTACAAAAGTTTGGCTTTTTTCCTCTTGGGTTTCGGGGAATTTCTAGTCAGTCCAAAAGGCAGAGAGATGCCCTAATGGAGGGAGAATATGGGACTGTATAATGAACTGAACCAAACGCCAAGTTACTCAGGGAGAGGAGAAACCATGGAGGGAAACGGGACTGAAACAAATATATACTCAATACCGCCATCTCTGGCCAGAAACACCCACTGCAGTTAAACAGGCAATGCAGTCACAACACGAACGCGTCATGAAGCAGTTCGCTGCAATTTATTTCACCAAGGATTATGTAAGACAGTAAATAAAATGTAGCTATGTGTTTTATTTGTGAAATCCGACTGTTTTGCTCTTGTTTCTGGTCCTATAGCTGACTCCAATGTATTCCATTTTTAATTTTGTGAATCTGACTGAATTGTGAATAAACTGAATTATGTTTCATGTGAAAACATTGAATGACTTTCTGTTCAATATAAATTAGATCTCTGAAGATCAGGAAAAGGTAGGCCTATAGTATGAATTATGCATGAATAAAACAATACCTGTTGAATAGGCGATCAGTGGCGTGTCAACTATAGGAGCAGCCCTATGAAATAAAGTGCCGACTACCCTTTTCAGAGTCAGACGACAACAGACTATTCTCTGAGTGCCGCTGGTGCTTCTTCTGGCCTGGGGATGTGTATTTGCCTTGCTGTGTGAAGTGGCCGCGATGTGCACGCAGATGGGTGTCTCAACTTTCATGCACATGCACATGCTCGGTTCGAAAGCTGTTGTCTTGTGAAGCTACAATGGAAGGGAATGGAAGGCAACCATTATTTTTGCAATAGGCACTACATCTGACAACATGTATATCCGTGTTGGTGGAGACTAATTCAAATGTCACGATTGCAAAATAAAAATCATATTTGGGACCGGGTGGGTTAGCCTTATCATTGTAAAACCCTAATAAGACGGATCTGAAAAAGTCGTGCTTCAAGCTAGGCAGCTGAATGGCCTACATTTATATGGGCGTTCTTACCAGTGTGCGTTACTCCCAAAAGGATCCAGGGGAGGGCACTCTGAACATTCTTTCGGACTGTCCTTTTACTTTCAATCATTGAGAAAATGGGTGTTGGAGTGTGCCTACCTTTTGTGAGCATGCTTTCAACCGATGGTTGAAAGAAGTTGTAATGATCTCATTGTTATTCGCTTGTAGGCATAGGCTTCTAGCAGAACAGTCAAGCGAAAACAATGTAATATACTGCAAAATCAAACATTCCGTTACTTGCCCCCTTGACAAAATGTAATTTATTAAATTAAACTTTCTTCTTTTGTGTTCTACTTCTTTTCTCGAAAATGAAAGTAATGTTAAGGAAGTAGGCTACCAGTTACAGCTTTGACCTCTGATCTAGATCTACAATAGGCTATTGGATAAAGGGAAAGAAAGCAACACAATTTAGTTCTAAGAAGTCAGGTGTAGTAGGCTACATTTATGTCGACATATAACCATATAGGTTTTCATAAGAGTTCTCATTTATCTTAGATTGCGTTTAGGCCTAAAATGAAACCAACCAGTTTGTTTGATAACAGGCTTTGTGGAAATATCTGGTTGAGGCATTCACATTCTTATCGCTGTCGTTCCCTTATTTTCACATTCTTGGAAAAGTCATTAAACATTGTAGCCATGGCGGAATTATTTTCCTCTGAGTGAAGAGAGCAACATGGCAGTGAAATGGCCTGCAGTGAGGAACAGCATTTATGACTAGACTACTACAGTGGCCACTGAGACAGTGCGGGCCTCAATGTGCTCGGAGCAGATTGAGAACACACCCAGAAAATAAGCGGCACCCTTGGTTAGCGATAAGATGGATATGGGTGACAGGGAGGAGACACTGGGCTGCTTCAGGGAGGGGTGTGGATGCAGTAGGCTATAATGTGCATTCACTGTGCCAGTTTCAGAATTTAGCTGTTGTTAATATCATTTTGATTTAAAATGTTGTTCATAGAACCAACATCACTGTGAATATTTTAAAAAGCATGCATTTGTCCTATGAATGAATTGCCTTTTAATATGTATTTGTCTAAAAATGATGCTGTTAGGCTCCCAAAATATGTTCAATCACATGCCACCCCTCCTTCAGTGACTCTCTTATGGAAGTCAATAGTAGCATCATATATTTAAATCCCACCACTGAACAACATGAGTTGAGAATCTTCATACAATGTCTATTGCCTACATTATCCAGGGCCTTGTTAACAAGCTTAACCTCATCTGAACCCTGGGTGTTGTATTGCCCATGTTATTTCACAGTCCCTCCTGTAAGACCACTGGGGTTGCATGGAGTCTCTTTAGCTCTGGAAATGACAGAGCTCATGAATCTACTGAAACTCCTAAATGCATGTTGCACAGAGTGCTTCAAATAAGAATCACATACTCTATGCCATCTGCGCCGACACTATGACCCGCTTTTTTTTCTAAAGTGCATGTAGTGCCAAGCCCTCCACCTTTACAAATAAGATAAGAGCAGTGCTGCAAGAACTCTCCTGGCATCGTGGTAATGTTTAACCCAATAATTATTCTTTGGGGGAGTAGGAATTGCAAATAGACAGATTTCTGTACCAGCTCTTTTTTTGTCTTCCGTTTTGAATAAGGTAAATACATTTGGTACATTTGACTTTGGGCACAAAATGGACCAGACGATAGAAAAAGACAACCCGCTACCGGAGAGGAAAGATCCTAATGACGAAGGTAAGACCTTGGCCCTAACAAACACTGTGAGAGCGGTAACACAAACAAAATGGCTGAGTGTGTATAATAGGTGTTTTAATGGTCAGGCGCACCACAAGGCAAACTACAGTTTTGATTTTAGACACTGACACTAGCCGTAACTTTTGCTTGAAGAATAGTTCACTCCACCTAATGAATTTAGCTTGAAGAACATTTCACACCACCATAATCCATCTTTGGCATACCGACCAACAAAAGTTGTAAATATGTTTGCAATCTTGTAACATCTTGCACATCTTTAATGTAGACAAACCAACATTTTGAGTGCTAGTTGCTGTTAACAAAATGAAAAAGTTGACAGAGGAACAACCAAATGTAACATATTGTGTACAATCTCCCTCAATATTATGACACGTCTTTGTGGACTATGGAATTACAGTAATACAGAAGTGGAATGCATGTGCATAGCTGACATAAAGACTGAAGATTTGTGTTTATGCACAAAGTTGTTCTCTTTGCTCAGAAGGGGGGATTCGCCGCAGGCTGAGAGACAGAGACCTCCTCAAGAAAAGGAAGGCTGAGGCAGAAGAGAAAGCAACTAACCAGTGGGTTTATGGGTAAATCTTATAAAGTAGAGCATAATGTATAAGTCTTACCTTTAGAGATCCAAACTACTTCTGGAGCCCTTGGTCAGAGGCTTTTATGACGTGAGATATCACAGGGCTAAGTGATCTGGGTCTGGATGTTAATTATTTGGAGTTTCTGCAGCATGACCTTGTATGTATACTATAGTTATGAACACATTAAGTATTGGTATAATGGCTATTGGCTAATGGCTATAAATCATTCTCAGTGAGCTGAATTGTTGTATGTTTTTACAATCAGAGCCCAGAGTAGAAGGAAGCGAGAGCGACGAGAAGAGAGGAGCGGCACAGGTAAGAAGGGCCGGCCCAGGAAGGTTAACGCTGCATCAGAGGCATTGGTGCCTCAGGAAGAGATCCCTCCTGCAGATGTGCTCCCTGCCCCAGTGGTTGAGGTTAAACCTTTGCCCATCTTCCAAGCATTGCCTCAGGAATATGAGGAGCCCAAGGTACCTCCTGCTGCCACAACTCTCCCTGTGCCAGTTCTGGGTCTGAATCCGCTCCCAGGCCCTGTTTTTGCCCCAGGCCCTCCCAGCCCTGCACCTGCACCAGCACCTGCACTTGCCCCTGCTCCGGCCCCGGCCCCAGCTTTGGCTCCTGCCTCTGGTTTTGCCTTCTCTCCGGCAGTGAAGGCCAGTGGGTCTGCAGAGGAGGTCTTCATTGAAGACTTGGGGCCCGATGAGGAAGAGGATCTTCCGCTGCCTCAAGGGAACCTAATCATTGATCAGGGTACTGAGACTATATGTAAAACATCGCTGCCTTTTACATTGTAAATTATATTAGAATTTCTATAGAACATGTTTGTAGTGTGAAGAGGTTGGCTTATTTTGTCCTGTTGTGTGGTAATTAACACGGCTGAGTGGAAATGACCCCGAGCTGCTCTCCCTGTTGTCTGTTTTTCAGGCACAAGTGAAGAGCCTCCCGCTGATGTCCCTGAACAGAAGACGTTTTCATACCCGCTGTTTGCTTCTCCACCACCTCAGCAAGAATATCTTCCAGGCAATTTCATATAAATGCAGTATTTTTCTTTTCATACATAGCCTTTATATCAAATGAACAACGAGGAAAATACATGTCAATCAAATAGAGCTAGGCAATATTGTGAAACAAGTCTTACTTTTGTTTTTTAAAAATACTTGATGTTGATGTGCCTGTAAAAATATCTGAAAATAAAAAATTGTGCAAAAAGAAGAAATAAACTTTTTATAGTTATTTTGACACTTCCTTTTCTATTTCTATTCATTGTTTCACTTCACCTAAATTACAATTTATCTAATAGGTCTAATATACAGCCTAAAAAACAGCTCGAAACATAAGCCTCTGCTATTAAATCTAAAAGGTCCTTTCATAACCTTTTACCTACACAAAAGGTTTGGGATTTTTTTTCCCTTGACTGAAATGGCCGACTGGTCTACAAATGAATGATACAATATCATCCACATTGCCCCCTGGTGTTTTGAACAGGTGCTCACAAGTTTGTTGAAAATACTGTATAATAAAAACAAAAACACATTTACATTTTAAAACCCACTGCCTACGCTTACAATGTTAACATATACGTCAACTGATGTACACGGATCAACTGCAAGTGTAATGCACAGCGTAGAAATTGTACTCCAGCATAGAAATCACATAACTACGTGTATTTGAGTGGTTGGCCACCATATTTTCTGACCGGTGAAGTCAGCATGCGCACATAAACATAAGGCTTGTGCTTGTGGGTGTTTGTGCTAACCTTACTGTCCATGGCCGTAACAAGGAACATTTAATTATTGATAGTAAACATCTACAGACGCGACACAGTTGTAAACTTACTCCTGTAAGAACAGACAATGTCGCAGCCAGCTTGCAGCTGTTGTGTGGAGAATGTGAAGAGACTCCAGGAGCAAATCGCAATCATGCGGAGGGAGCTGAAAAATCTAAGGTAACCTACCTACACAACTTAAAGATAGCCTAAATAACGGTGTAGTTTTTGTAAGTTGTAAGATCAATACAGTACTGAATAATATGTATGCCTGTTGTTTCAGACAGCGAACAGATGGCTCCATACGTTCACACAGGAAACACATGTCTGCTTTACAAATGGTTTTGTCAACTTGTAGCCAAGCCACCCCGCACACTAAAGTCTCTGCACCAAACGCTGGTGAAGAGCTAGAATCGTGTCTGGAGAAAGGTAGCTGCTATGTGTCCACAACACTTCTTGAAAGAGTGGGTGACTGAATTAGGTTCTGCAGCTCTAAAGTTACACGTGTGAACTGTCAAGTACTGTATCTGTGTTGCACTTTGCAGTCTGACAACTCCACTGATACATTTAAATATGTAGCCTAGTATTTGCCATAATATATATATCACTGTTGACATGTTGCACTGGTTGCATTTCATAAGGTGTGCTGGGTGAAAGATAAGGTTGGGGTATCTTCAATTTGAATAACTCTGATTTGCATTTTACATAGGATGCATTAAAACAGTTCCCATTGGGTACATAAACTCTTGCTTTGGGGCCAAAAATGGCACTCCACGACAACCCACAGTTTGTGGTCCATCTCGCGCCACCCTGCAGATTCAGCAGGCTGTCTTCAGCAACCCGGACCATCCCCTGATTGGGCTGGAGCAGTACTCGCATGTATGGTAAGACCATTGATTGGCTGTTGCCAGGCATAAGTTGGCCGAGAGATGATTACAGTGGCTTAAGGTTATGAACCATTTTCTAAAGTAGTAACATTTGTCCCTTTCTCTTTGATTTCTAAGGATAATCTTCCTCTTCCATAAGAACGGACACCTGAGCTACAAGGCCAAAGTGAAGCCTCCGCGTCTGAATGGCCAGAGGGTGGGCGTGTACTCCACTCGCAGCCCCCACCGGCCCAATGCCCTGGGCTTGACTTTGGCCAAACTTGAGCAGGTTGCAGGTTAGTGAGTGAGACCCAGTCTCTCTCCCCTAAGCCCTAAACTCTGAACCCTTACACACTTAACTGACACCAGTCGTAAGTGATCAAGTTTGCCAGGGTGTACTGTAAGGCTTTGATGGTAATTTTCCTAGTATCACAGTTATCTGGCAACTCAGTCAGGATTAAGGTCAATCAGGAAATAGGACTTATTCTTTTCAATGATGCACATCAAGGGAGGGAGACCATCTTCGCCTATAGGATTTACTAGTATTTCTACTGAAAAAGGGGAATATCCCTCACTTCAATATGCTACAGGCAAAGTGGTGGTGGTGATGATGGTGGTGATGGTGGGGGGTTGCCTCCTGTAACACCATCAGGTCTGGTCACTCTTCATTGTTCCTTAATTAAAGCACCCCCTTGCTTGGGATGTCTCTCAGAGGCCTGGCCCCATACCGATTCTACAAACATTACTTTCTCACACCTCACTTTGCTTCCTGGCTCCAGGTGGTCTGAGAGCCAAAGTAAGGAAGAATAAGAAATACACACAAGAATTATTCTGATTCACAACACTTTCAGGTTCAAAACGCTAATAACAGGAATGGCATAGTACCTATCATTAAAACACAAAAAAACCCTCTGCGAATATCTGTCTTCGGTTTATGGCAGTTGTTTATTAAATTTTTTTCAAGCTTCCAGCCTCCCTTTGGGGAACCGTGTCTTATCGCGTACAATGCTAACTGTAGAAAATTCCCTTGAGTAAAGTGTCCACATATGCCAACTTGGGGAAAGGGCTCAGAAAGGGTGTGAGCGAGCCCTCAAACACTTCACAATTTCACAGTGGGACAACCATAATAAGCCCTCATGAAGTTTGAGAGCGAGAGAGAGAGAGAGAGAGAGAGAGAGAGAGAGATCTAGGTTGTTCTTCTGTTCTCACAGGTCTATTGTGAAAGATTAAAAGCCTGTGCAGGCATCTAGAATGTAGCAGAAAGGCCTGCTTTTGATTGCACCCTGGCAGCTTTTCACACATGCTTTTGTATACAAGTATGTGCATATGCTTGTCGTGAGAGGCATATAGAGATGAAGATTCATCACAGTACACATTTGCTTGAAATAATGTTGTTTTTAACACAAACACTCCTATCTATCATCCAGTTTATGAATAGATGTTATCGCTAATTTGCTGGTGTAACACGTTGGTTCATGTATTATATCTGAAACATAGTTGGCTAACCTAGATATCTAGAGTTACAGCATTTCTGCTATATGTAGCAGAAATTGTCTTGGCAAATACTCAATTCACATGCAGTTTTTCTCTGTAAAAACCAGCCCTTTATGAACATTTACCCACGAACACTGCAAAACATAGCTCTAACAGTTGCTTTTGCCATGAATTTGCTATTTGCTGTGAACTTTTTGATGTGTATTTTTTAGGTGATACACTCCACTTGTCAGGTGTTGACATGATTACCGGTACTCCAGTATTGGACATCAAGCCGTACATTCCAGACTATGACTGTCCACATACGCGATTCCAGTCAGAGGAGTGTGATTTGCCCTCAGGTGAAGAGGCAGAGGATGAAAGCGAGTGCCAAGCAACCAGTTCCTTTGGCCCCAGTACAGGGACTTTAGACATTAAAGGGTCCTCATCAACACTCTGCCCATCCTCGTCCAGTTCAGATGGCCTCACTCCTTTAGGAGCGGCGCTGTCTGAGGTGACGGACTATCTCCACCAGGGGGAGCTTTCCTCAGGCAGGCCTGCTGGAGATGGGGCAGCGGACGCGGAGCCCAGCGGCGCGGCTCTCTCTGGGCCTCAGGGGGAGCTTGAGACGAGGCCTCACTTCGGAGAGGAGTCCTACAGCACCATCGCCTCCTGGATCAGACAGCCTCCAGTGAGCACGCTGGACGTACGCTTCACCCAGCATGCTGAGAGAGAGCTCAGAGAGTTTGTGGCCTCTGATAGTACAGGTATGGCTCTCCTTTGTGGTTATTCTTTTTTTTTTATATCATTTCTTCTTCTTTCCCTATTGTGCATTGAAGATACAGTTTGTGCTGAAATATTGAGAAAATAAGAGAATTAGGAAAGAAAAATAGAAAAAGAATATTTTGTCTGCATGATTACAATTAAGATGCATGATTACGAGACGAGAAGGTATTGACAACTGAGAAATGTATTTTTTCATTGTTAGTTTAGCTACTGCGTCTTCATGTCTGAACAGTGAACTTGTGTTCCACCTAATGTATCCTTTCAGAATCTCTCTCCTTCACATCTTTGAACCTCTCACACCTACACTTATCTGTGTGGGCTTGTTCCTGCGCCATGCAGTACTTACTTTGACTCTCTCCGTCTTGGTTGTGTTCCAGTGATGGGGAAGCCCAGATTTAGGTTCCTGAAAGACTCTGATGAGGCAGTCGCTGCTATTAGAGCTGTTCTGTCAGCAGACCCTCGTTCCGTTTACCGAAGAACCCGTTGCCAGGACCGCCTTTTCTACTTCACCATGGATACAGCTGACATCACATGCTGGTTTGGAGACTGTTTTGCAGAGGTGTTGCGAGTTCAGCCTTTGAAACGTTAGTCTGACTATGGACATACTCTGTAAAGTGACCTTTTGTTCCCTTACTCAACTATTTGCTCTGTATTTGTATCACTTGGTTAGAGTTTTAATCATGTGCTTCAGATTCATTTTACTTTTAAACATGATGTCTAAGAACATTATAGCAGTGTCATGCAAGTAAAAACAGGTTTCTGTGAAGCCGGTGTGTTTGTGTCAGTGGTATCCTTGCCTGATATCCAGATGATTTGCAAACGTGTTTATACCAGATTTGATTTCATGCTCTGTTTAGTTAAGGTGCTATGTGTGCCATTGTGTCTAGTGACCTGAAACACATGGAACACAGGTTTTCCATACACCAAGCGCCGTTTAAATTGAATGCACCCCCCGGTTTAAATGGCCAAGGGTGGTGTGCTGCACCTGCTGTGATTTAAGAGGTCAACATAATTCCCCTTTATCTTTGCTGACAGGAGAGTGAAGCATTGGTAAGCCTTTCATTGTTGTGTGGAATTGAGCTCACCACGTACAGTCTAGATTTATGGCTCTCGCCACTCCCCACGGCAGTGCTAGCAACAAATCACTGCAGTTTTTTAAAATGGTATGTGTGTGTTTGTGGGCGAGACGGCTCATAAAACAGCCCCACAGATTCCTCCTAGAGACCTCCTGGGCAAGAGAGCAACAGTACACTGAGGGATCTGCACGGGCATTTTTCTGTAAAGCAAATCCGCTGGAGCTATCGGAGAGTAACCCCAGGAGTCTTGAACACTTTGATTTTCAATATGAGTCTTCATGTGGCGATACTGAAAGGGGACTTTGCTCTGGCAAGGCGTTTCGTTGAGTCGGGAGTGGGTGTGAATGAGCGGGATGGAGAAGGACGCACTCCGCTGATGCTCTGTAGCCTTCATGACGGTGAGTCCTGGGCGCTGGGGGTGGCCCGCATGCTGCTGGCCCACGGGGGAAGAGTGGGGCTGGGCGACGGCTGTGGCCGCTCTGCCCTCACCTTTGCCGTTCTCTATAAGCGCCATACACTCCTACGGCTCCTGCTTCAGGCCTTAGACTATGACCTGAGGCGTCCAGATTGTGACGGTCACAATGCTCTCTGGTATGCTGTTCAGAGTGGTGACGATGCCATCCTCAGAGCTGTTCTTCAAAAATTCAAAAGATTTGGTTATGAAAAAACATCTGAATTGAGGATGGTTAAACCGATTAAAAGCACTGTGAAAGAGCTGTCTTTGAGCAACTGCAAAACAGACAAGCTAGTTTACAACAAACAGTTGAAAGAGGATGAGCACATGAAGCCACAGTCCAGAGCCAAGCTTCCATACAAGACCCTTCCGGCAAACCTTTGGACGACTAAGCAAATGGTCCACAGAGCTCGGGGATTGTGTCCAAATCGTGGTTCTAACCCTGCCATACCTAGCCAGAAAGGAGAAGGCAAGGTGTCGGAGGAGAGTGGCTCTGTGTGCCCTCAACCTGTAAAGGACTGTAGGCTGTCTGTGAGGAAGCTAACAGAGCTGCTTCAGGAGCAGCTCAGCTCCTCATACCGCCCTCGTGCCCAGCCCCTGCCCAAACCCACCAGGCCTCGCCGCAGACTGTCCAGGGTGGGAAGGGGTTCAGTACTCGAGCCTTCTCTGAGGCAGCGACGGCAGAGAGGCCGGAAGATGTCCCTGGGGGCTATCGATGACGCCCTGAAGATGGAGAGTCAACGCAAGGGGGAGTTCCGCCGACGCTCTAGTGTTGCCGTGATACCCATGATGAGTCGACAGCAGGCCGCTTACAGACGACCCAGCATGCCACTGCTGGAGAATATCAAATTGGCTCGGGAAGTCAAAGCACCCCCAAAACTTACTGGGAAGAAGGAAAACGCTAAAAAGAAAACATAAAGATAAGCTCTTGTTAGGTCTAAGATAAACTGACGTGTATGAAATCATAATAGTGTGTGAGGTTATAAATCATTTTCTTTCTTTTCATTACTCTTAATAAAATACTTTAAATAAAAACAGGAAAAGTGCAAGATTTTTTTCTAGATCAGCAATTTACAATATACTACTACTTAGTAGCTATTCCTGTCGTTATAGGGATTGTGATAAAACATTTTTTTTAAGAAATAAATATTTAAATATATATTTTACATCCACTCTTTGGCACTTTTTCACTCCCAAACACGAGGGGGCGACATGGACATCATACAGCAAACGTCTTCACAATGATTAGCAATGAACAAAGATTTCGACCAATAGCGTTACGGCGTGCCAATGTTTGAAATAGACAGGACAAGCGGTTGAATACAAACAACGTAGTTTACAACAATTTCATCATAAAGGTGAGCAATTTCATACAATTTAAAGCACAATCTATGTAGCTGCTAGCATCTGACTTAGTAACGTTTGGTATATACGAAACACACCATAAAGACCATAATGAATGACTAAATATTCCAAATCCTTCAGTGAGCTGTCATAGGGTAACTAACGTTAGCTCTCGCTAACTATCGTTAATATAACTTTCTAACTGTAGAATAAGCCAGCCACCTAGTGATAAACTGGTGAAGTAAATCTAACATTAATGCCAGAGGATTAATTTAGCTAACTCATAATCATATTTTGAACAGTCATCGAGGCATGTGTAGGCGACGTTAACGTTATGATGTTAGCGTCAGTCAAAAGGCATTGTTACTGTCATCGGGACTAGCAAAACTGTTGAATTAACTCGTATAGTCATTGGGTTAACTTAACCAAGTAACCGTACCTTAAGCTCCAAGCAATATCTTTCTATAACCTGTTAGTTAATTTCTGCCATTTTGGATTGGGAGAGATAGCTTTATAACAGAGCATACAGGGCAGTAAGGGTGGTCATGGCTGTGTTTGTGTGGGGATGTGATGCCAACGTTATCATACACCTGAGCCCTGCTCTTGTTTTCAGGCTCTGCTTGGGCATCGGCGAAGAATGTCCGCCTTACAAGGATCACCTGTCAAAGGAGTCAGTGCAGTAAGATTGTATTCATTATTCTGAAGAAACTATTTCTTGTGTGATGCGTATCAACCCTTCTTCTTGTGTTGTCATGGGTACGCTGGCGACTACGCCACTCCATTTCGGCACTGTCTCTGTGTAAAGCGCTTTGGGTTGCACTCAGTGCACGTGAAATGCGCTATATAAATAAAAGTACCTTACCTTACCTTACCTTACCTTCTTACTCTGAAGTGGGTATTTTCCATGCTAAATGAAGTGTGTTTGCAGTGATGGGGGCATGTAATATCATGATGTGCTTAATTATTCAACACATACTTTGTCTTCCATCATTCTTCCATCAGCCTTTGAGGACACCCCTCCGAGATGTACAGAATGAACTTGCCCCCAGGCAACAGACCCACAAGTTAAAGTCAGTCATGCCTGAGAGCACCACACCTGGAAAAAAGGTAACAAAAAGCATCAAATCTGTTTTGTTTGATATTCTGCAGGATTATGCATCACCCAGAGCACAGGGCCTAAGCATCAATGTTTATGCATTTCAAACAGGGTCACATCACAAGTTGCCACACTGCGCCACGATATGTTGAGGATCATGTTGACGAGATGCAAAAGACCCCTTGTGAGTCTCCAAATGTAGCCCCAAAAATTGACTCTTCCAGCGACTCTCCGGACGACCCAGGAGACATGACATACAAGTCGTTTGTGTGTTTAGGAGGAGAAATCCAGCTCTCTGATACTTTAGATGCAGCAGATGTCACTCTGGGCATTCCACTGGACAGCAACAGTCATTCCACATGTGTTGATGGTGAACTTGTAGAGGGAAGTTTTCAGAGCTTTCAAGATGACGAACCCCATTTTGATCATCCCTACCATCAGGCAGAGAGAGGCATGATTTCATCCAGCGATGTCTCTGCCGTCACTCTGAATGCCACAGACATGTCTGCCTCCCCAGACAGCCTGTCTACATCCCATCTTGCTGTTACACACCAGGGCACCACAGACGTTGGTGACGTTACATTCAAGTCGTACGACTGTTCTGGAGTACAGATCGAGGTGCTGGGTACCCCTGACAAAACCTCTGAGCTTTCAGCTTTTTTCAAGAATCTAACAGTGCAGGACTGCCAAGCTCTGTCCCAGAGCACAGTCAGTTTTGATGGAGGTGAAGAGGTGTTGCTTAGCAGCAGCCAACATGCAGATCATCCGTATTGTGATGTGGAAAAGAGCATGAGTAGGGAGCCTGCTGTGTGCTCGAGCCATGAGCTGTCCATAGAGCAAGCATTGGAGGAAGACCTTGTTTTTCAGATGCATTCCAAAAGCCATGTAGAGAGCTTGCTTCAAGTCGAAGAGACTAATGCCGATGCAGGTTCAAATAATGGACAGATTGAAGACATTACGTTCAAATCCTTTACATGCACGGGAGGGGAGGTTGAGATTTTGGAAGATGCCTCCATACTATCAGAACAATCTGCTGCCATCATGGAGGAGAAGATACTGGAAAACAGTCAAATATCGGTCAATGTCACTGTACCTGAAGAAGAGACCAGTGCTGCTGTGCTACCTGGAGAAGGCCATGTTGATCATCCTTACTCTGAAATCCAGAGGCCTTTCGCTAGTGATGTCCCTGTCACTAACCCATCGTCAGAGATCCTCATCGGTCCGGAGAGGAGAGGGGATGAAGAGAGCAGTGGGGCTCAGGTCATTTGTGAGGACGACAAAATGACCTCTGTGCACGGAGAGGACAGTGCAGTGCTTTCGTATGACCGAGACCTCAGTAGCTGCACTGATGATGTGTCCACAAAGAGCTCTGCGCCTGTCCCTGAGGACAGTGAGATGACGCCATCGTCTGCAGGCTCCCAGCATGCACCACCAGAGAGGAGCAGCGGTGGCCTGGACAGCGCTCTGGGCTCGTCTGGACACCCCCTCCAGACGTCTGAGAGCGAGCCGGAGGAGATGCGGCGGGACAGCCCCCAGTCTGTGCTCGCGGAGCCTCCGTTCGGCCACCCCCTGCAGCTCTCCGCCCCCTGCACCCCGAAAGCCTCCTTCCTGTGCAGGAGCATCCTGCTGGACCCTCAGGCCGACGAGCAGGACAGCCGGCTCTGGGCCGGCGCTCTGGACAGCCCCCTGCCGCCGCCGCAGCTCAACTCCACCGCCCTGCCCTCCAGCCTCGCCTGCACGTCCGTCCCTCCGTCCCCCTCCGGCCAGGCCCCGCCTGTGGCTCCAGAGGCCCTCGTGGCTGCTGCTCCAGAGGCCCCCGTGTCTGCTGCTCCAGAGGCCCCCGTGTCTGCTGCTCCAGAGGCCCCCGTGTCTGCTGCTCCAGAGGCCCCCGTGTCTGCTGCTCCAGAGGCCCCCGTGTCTGCTGCTCCAGAGGCCCCCGTGTCTGCTGCTCCAGAGGCCCCCGTGGCTGTGGCTCCAGAGGCCCCCGTGGCTGCTGCTGCTGCTGCTGCTGCGGTGGTGGTGCGCGCGGCTCCTCCGCTGGACCCGTTGGCCGCCCAGGCCGCGCTGCTGGGGTGCGGCCCGCTGCAGGAGCAGCTGAGGCAGATGGCGGAGCTGCTGATCGCGGCGGCGTCGGGGAACATGGCCCCTCGGCCGGCGGCGGCGGCGGCGGCGGCGGCGGTGGTGGAGCGTCACCACGCCGAGGCGGCCACCACGCCGGTCAAGCAGCGCAGCGTGTCGGTGTGCACGTCGCCGATGCAGTGCGTGGAGCGCAGCATGAACACGTCGGTCCAGCCGGTGGTGGAGGTGCCCGTGTCCGATGCCAGCACCACCACAGACTCCCTGCTATGGAAGTGAGTTTGTCCACATAAAGCGCTTTTATAATACCACACCTCGCCTTTTGGGAGCTCTGGTTTCATGTTTGATACGTTTGTTTCTTCTCTCTGCCTCTCTCACGGTCTCTTAAAGCAATAGTTCGGAATTTTGGACATAGGACCTCATTTCCAACTCAGTCTGGGTGATATAGGTCGGTGAAGACCATTTTCTGTGAATTTCTGCCCTTCCTATGAGTTGCAGCGTTCATCTCGTGCTAATCTGGTGCCAAGATAACGCAAGTCAACGGTAACATTCCAGCCTGCCACTGAAAACACTCCACAGAACACCCGAAACAAATACATTTTAACGTCAGACTATCGATGCACATGCCTAGTGTTGATAGAACCATGTTAGAAATAAAACGAACCTTGCATCGCATTGCAATAGCCTACTTTGTTCCCTGTATGGCAGTGGCGGATTGATATTGAGAAACTAGTCCCTCAAAATGTAATAAATCATTGAGTTGCATGGTTAGTTTTATTTCTAAAATTATTCTATCAACACGGACATGTATATCGATAGTCCGACGATTTAATTGACTTGTCTCGGGTGTGCGGTGGAGTGAGTAAGACTGTTGTTGATGTCAGACTGATGTTACCTTAGAAATGTGTTAGCTCAAAACCAGCGTTAGCAAAGGGGGACGCTGCAACTGAAGGAAGGGGCTAAACGCGATAAAAACGGTCTCCACCGACCTATATCACCTCGGTAAAGTTGGAAATTAGGTCCTATGTCCAAAATTCCGAACTATTCCTTTAACCCTTTGTTGTGTCCTCTCTGTCCTGCAGTCTGAGCCCTGGCTGTCTGGAGGCTCTCCCGAGAGCGGAGCTGGAGCAGAGGCTGACCTCCTACATCATCATGTCGGAGGCTCTGCTGCAGCAGCTGGCCTCTGCCCGGGCCCAGGCCCCCAACGCCGGCCCACCACCCTCGGACATGCGCAACCAACTCATCCAGACCGACCACACGGAGCTCAGCCAGGTGACCAGGCAGCCTACATCTCCCATAATCCTTCAGCAGATTTGTGATGGCTGTTGTTTTGGTGAAAATTAGGAGCACATAGCCTTTAACCATGTTGAAGGCTAATTTAAATTTGCATTCACCATTTCAGATGGAAACCTACAAAGACCTGTATGTTATCGCCTTGGACAAGATTAAGAGTCTTCAGCAGGATCTACAGGATCTTCAGAACCTACAGCACAACATGCAAGCCGTGTCCTCCAACATGGTGGGAGAACATTCCATTGTAGCTGTATATGCTAGATTTATCTATTTACATTAGAGATGCACCGTTCCGATACTGATATCAGAGATCAGTCCAACACTGACTGACACTGAAATAGTTCGATTGGGTGTAGGTGACTATGGGAACAATCAGCTCAACTCTTTCTGTTTTTACATTGTGTGTGTTCTATGACATTTATCAGCAGTGTGTTGGTAGGCCTAATATAGAGCTAATATTCTATGGAGAGGGCAATTAAATTAAAACAATGAGTACGCTTTGCAACAAGATATAAAGCTGCTTAGTGTTAAACAGTAATAAAACAAGGATACTGAAAATAGTCGGATCGGTGCATCCATAATTGTTTTTATGTGAGTGTGAAGTTATTTTGTGTTGTGCTCACTGAGTTCCATATTTTACAGGTGGCCGTGAAGACAGATGCTGAGGACACTTTGGCCTCCATGAAGGAAATTGGTGGCATTGTCACTGCAGATCAGGAGGAGATGTCCAGACAGGTCAGCCACTCCCTTTTCTGTGATGATAACTGAGGGTGTATTCACACCAGGAAGGTCCGTTAGTTCACTTGCTTTGGTCCGGACCAATTTTTTTCCTTTTTTTATTTTTAGTGCGGTTCGCTTTCACACTGTGATTAATTGCAACCGGTCCAGAATTTATAAACAAAAGCACATGTGCTAAGGTCGTTCAACCATTGGCTGGTAAACGTGTAGGTGGGGTGAAGAATAGGAAGCCAAAATCAAAGTTGGCCCACGTAAATACTATGGAGACTTTGCGTACTGTACTCGTTATTATCCTAGCAATATAGTTACAGTTTCAGCTTTGCATAAGTGCTTGAGCGTCAAGACCGTTTGATGCAACATGAGTTTAACAATAACGTAATTTTGAAACGACGAAGACGTGCAGCAAAACAGCTGAGAAGAGCTCTCATGTGTGTCCAACATGCTAACAGCAGGCCTACGGAAGACGGAACAGGTAGGAGATGCAAAATCAAATTATTGTTGCCAAAAAAGCGTTAGCTCACTGCTGCTTACAGCTGTTGTGCGTCACGGAGCTATCCTACATTTCCCATAATGCGCAAAAACTACGGGAGCTCGTCAAATCCAAAAAAGGTAGATTTCTGCAACTGGGTCGGATCGAGGTCGGGCTGCTTTCACACCATAAACGAACCGCACCAGGGTTCGATAGGAACCGCTCCGAGACCACTTCCTCAGCTGGGTCTCGGTCCGCTTGTTTGGTCCGCACCAGAGTGATTGTATTCACACCAGTCAAAAAGGTCCGAACCAAGCAAGAAACGAACTTGAGTTCGTTTTAATCGAACTAAACAAGGCAGGTGTGAATACGCCTAGTATGTGCAAGGCCTTTTCTGTGGGATTTGACCACTCGCTGTCTGTCTTGCAGGTGTCCCAGATGAGGTCCCTCTATGGGAAGTGCCGGGAGACCCTGAGGAAGATGCAGCAGAAGACCAGAGACTGCCTGCAGCAGAGAGATGGCATGAGGCAGAGCATGGAGGAGGCCCAGCAGGACAAACAGGCGGTAAAGGCCTCCTATTCCCCCTCATAGTGATTAACACAGGCCTCCCCCGCATAGTGATTAACACAGGCCTCCCCCCTCATAGTGACTAACAAAGGCCTTCCCCTCATAGTGACTAACACAACAGCCTTCCCCCTCATAGTGATTAACACAGGCCTTCCCCCTCATAGTGATGAAACAACAGCCAACAGCGTTGTACACTAACGTTATCATTACATTGGACTAAGACACCCTGTGATGAACCAGTTCTAGCAATACATACATGCATACATAGCCTTGTTATTTATCATGATGCCCAAACTATGGAATGTTTTATTATCTTTGGGTTGTTTCTGGCAGCCATCTTGGATTTTCCCTTAAAAAATGACCTTAATGAACCAGGAATTTGGGGCACGGCACCCCTTCTGATATGATGAGATGCATCATAAAGAGTGTCTGTACCAATTTTGGTGCTTTTATCCGCCGCGTAACGATTATATTAGGCCCTATTTTGTTGATAATCCCCCCCTACTAGTTGTGGTTAGTTCAGTGGAGGGATGGTCATGGCGTAAGGTGGTGCTGACGGCTGCTTGTTTGCTCCCCCAGGCCTTCAGTGTGGTGGAGCAGCTGCGGGCTCACTGTGCGTCTCAGCTGGCCGAGCTGGAGGAGAGTGTGGGCTCACACCAGCAGCTCCTGGAGGCCCTCAGACGCTCCTGCCCCCTGCAGGTCAGTAGGGAGAACTGCACCTCTGCTGCTGGGGTGGACACACACTGGACAGGGCTCCGGTGCCTGTGGCGGGTACTCATCCTCTCACTGTTATTCTTGACCACAGGCTGCATTTAACAACGACTACGTGGAGACTCTCAGCGAGGCCAAGGAGCTTTTGAAGGTCAAGCTGGAGGACCATGCCAGTTTGCTGGAGGAGGTAGGTCTGTGTGCGCCAGAGCCAAGCGTTTGGGAATAAGCAGACAGACGCCGTTTGAACCTGGTTCAGTTGCCTGTGTGTGTGTGAATCGTGTGTGTGTGATCCGTGTGTGTGTGATCCGTGTGTGTGTGTGTGTGTGTGTGTGTGTGTGTGATCCGTGTGTGTGTGTTTGTGTGCAGCTGGGGAGGGCGCGGTCCCTCCTGCGGAGGAGCAGGCCGGTGCTGCAGCAGCTGCACCAGAGGGCCTCCAGGGCCCAGGAGCAGAGCGAGCAGGACCGGGCCGAGCGGCAGCAGGCCCTGGAGGACAGAGCCCAGGTCAGAGGTCATCACCATAGCCACCCAGAGCTCTCTCATTTGGCCACTAGACTGGGTCTCAAAACAGTGGAGTCTTGGACTGTTACGGTATTTTGTTGTCCTGATTTGGAGTTTTGTTATGATTTTTTTTGCCCATGACACAGATCCAACAAGAACTGGAGCAAGAGCAAGCAAGTCTCCAGGATGCAGAGCAACAGATTGGAGATTTGAACACTCAGTTGACTATCTTGAGTGCAGGTTAGTCCGCTGTCATGCTTTACATTCCTTTTTTTTTTTTAAAGTTAGCTGTGGTGCTTATCACAAGCAGTGTGATTGCAAGAGTCAAGATCTCTGTAAAAGTAAGAACATCTGCTTATAAGCCCATCCCATCTTGTGTTAAAACCATATAGAAAATGATGAGGTCCATGAGCTGTTGTTGCAAGATAAGATATTAAGTGTCACTCCTGGGCAGATTCTGCCTCCATCTTTCAATATTCAAGTATGAGTTTGCTCTCTGAGACAATTTGAACTATGGTCCTTGTATAAAAGTGGTGTTGTGTGAAGACGCTAAATAAGCCCCAGCCTTCTAACCTGTTCAAGTGAGCCCCAACCTTAGTCTGTACCCAGTGTGAGTGAACCCCCAAGTCAAGTTTATTTATATAGCGCATTTCATACACCTCATTCAATGTGCTTTGCATAAACAAAATCAAACAGTAATACCCCAGCTACTCCAGTGTTCAAGTGAACCCCAACATTAGGCTGTACCCAGTGTGAGTGAGCCCCAACATTAGGCTGTACCCAGTGTGAGTGAACCCCAACATTAGGCTGTAGCCAGTGTGAGTGAGCCCCAACATTAGGCTGTAGCCAGTGTGAGTGAACCCCAACATTAGGCTGTAGCCAGTGTGAGTGAACCCCAACATTACGCTGTACCCAGTGTGAGTGAGCCCCAACATTAGGCTGTACCCAGTGTGAGTGAACCCCAACATTAGGCTGTACCCAGTGTGAGTGAGCCCCAACATTACGCTGTACCCAGTGTGAGTGAGCCCCAACATTAGGCTGTACCCAGTGTGAGTGAACCCCAACATTACACTGTACCCAGTGTGAACCCCAACATTACGCTGTACCCAGTGTGAGTGAACCCCAACATTACGCTGTACCCAGTGTGAGCCCCAACATTAGGCTGTACCCAGCGTGAGTGAGCCCCAACATTACGCTGTACCCAGTGTTCAAGTGAGCCCCAACATTAGGCTGTACCCAGCGTGAGTGAGCCCCAACATTAGGCTGTATCCAGTGTGTGTGAGCCCCAACATTACGCTGTACCAGTGTGAGTGAACCCCAACATTACGCTGTACCCAGTGTGAACCCCAACATTACGCTGTACCAGTGTGAGTGAACCCCAGCTACTGTGTGTGTCCTGCAGAGATGGGGGTTCTGCGGCAGCAGCTGGCGGAGGTGGAGGAGGAGCGCGACCAGCTGCAGCGGCGCAGCACGGAGCTCTCGGCCACCGTCACCTCCACCCTGGCCTCCTACACCTTCCTGGAGCAGGCCCTGGGCAGCGAGACCAGGAAGTGGGTCCTCCTCACCCGCACACACTAGATAGATAGATAGATAGATACTTTATTGATCCCCAAGGGGAAATTCAAGGTCCCAGCAGCTTAAGACACCACACACAACATACAGTACAATGTAAACAATGTAAACAGGAAAATTAAAAAGCAAATCAACAATCAACATGACTAAAGGAGCAGTAGAATACTATAGATAAGGTATGCATGAATGTACTGAGGATTGGTACTGTGATCCAGTCTGAGGTGTGTGTCAAGTTGGTCTAGTGTGTGGTCTGAGGTGTGTGTCAAGTTGGTCACTAGTGTCTGCTGGAGGACTAGCACACTCACAGGACAATTACACTATTATAGTGTATTGATTAACTTTACTTTATCAATCATTAGTAATTGATTACTATTTTCTAACAGATAGCAGAAGTTATTATTTCGTATGTGTTTGAAGTAGTGCACACTTGCCTGAGATGAAGAATTTCAACAGATATTATGCGAACAGTGTGTACTTGGCCAGGCATGAGTGGGGTTTGAGAGAATATGAAGAGAGTCATTTTGTCTGGATGTTCTGCCATTTTCAGAATGCAGCAGTCTAAGCATGAAGCCCAGGAAGCCATAGAGAAGGCCAGTGGGTAAGTAACACTACACACACACACACACACACACACACGATGTTCTCAACTCAATGAGTCAATTCATCGTCTCAACTCAATCAGAACTCTTCAGCAGTATGTCCACAGCTGCATTTGACTTGTATTTTAATTGAATTTTAACTTAATTTAATTAAATTTATTTTCACTTATAGAGCGCCAAAACATTACACGTGTCTCATGGCGCTTCACAGATTGATACACATTTAGAGAAAGCCCATGAGTAACAGGGCGAGGAAAAACTCCCTAGAATTGGAGATACATATAGGAAGAAACAGATCCACGACTCAAGGGCCCAACCCATCTGCCTAGGGTCCTATTTTGAGTTGGTCAGGCATCTTTATACTCTGCTTGGTAGTGGATTACTGTATGAGCGTTTGTTTACTGTATGAGCATTTGTTTACTGTATGAGTGTTTGTTTAATGTATGAGTGTTTGTTTACTGTATGAGTGTTTGTTTACCGTATGAGTGTTTGTTTATTGTATGAGTGTTTGTTTACCGTATGAGTGTGTGTTTTCTGTGCAGGCTGGAGCAGGCTCTGGAGGCCTCCCAGCGGCAGGTGCTGGAGCTGAGTGAGGCTCTGGCCCAGAGGGACGGCCAGGTGAGCGAGCTCCAGGCTCAGGCCGAGACCCACACCGCCCAGCTCCGCCAACTGCCCAAGCTGGAGGCCGAGCTGTCCAGCTCCAAGGAGATGAACGAGGTGAGTTCCTCCACAGACCTCCACAGGGGTATAGGTCTTCGGACCTGTAGGATGAAGCCTAGTATGCAGTGGGTGTTGACTGTGTGTGTGTGTGTGTGTGTGAGCAGTTTCTGCAGATGGAGAACGAGTTGACGCGGGAGCAGATGTCCGAGAGTGAGGGGATGCTGCGTTCCCAACTGCAGGGCCTCAGGGAGAGGAATCTGGAGTGTGAAGATCTCAAGCTCGCCCTCTCCCAGCTCAGGTGAGCTACGCACCACACTACACCACACTATGGCCTGTCCGCATGCTGTGTGCCTCCGGTCCCCCAGAGGGCGCTGTCCCCATCGCCAGACACACTCAGACAGGCGTTCTCTTATTAGCAGTGAAATGACTTATTTTCACATGTGTGAAGTAGCTCTTTGTTGGATCTAGGAAGCATGAACGAGTCTGGGCTACTCTCAATAGGATAGGGGACTGGGACACTTTGGAGAGAGGCAGGGAACAGGCAAACCACGGTCAGATGGTTGGAGAGTCGGGTTGGACACAGACAGGGTTCAGCCAAGATCACCACGGATGGTGTATTTTATTAAAGTTGCTGGGACAAGTTGTCTCTTCTCTTTGGCTGTATCGAGGTGTGTGTGGGGATGTTTGTGTGTGTGCTGTAACAAAACAAAGGGAAACAATCAGCACACAACAACCAACAAAGGCCATACAAGCATAAGTCATATCCCCATTAACATCTAAATAGTTAAAGTTAATCCACTGTAACCAAGGAAGCCACTGATGAATAGTTACCTGAAGTTTTATTGAAAGTTAGATGCTTAAAGTATTGTGGTGTAAGATAAGTTTGTTAGAGCCAGGTTTTTAGCCATATCAAATGTAAAATCACAAGCACCTCGTAGTAAAAGCACCTAAAGCTGCTGACACTCAGATCTAAAGCAGTCCAGACTGCGAGTCTGTAGAAGGGCTGTTGGTTAATGGTGTGTGTGTGTGTCGTGTGTGTGTGTGTGTGTGTGTGTGTGTGTGTGTGTGTGTGTGTGTGTGTGTGTGTGTGTGTGTGTGTGTGTGTGTGTGTGTGTGTGTGTGGTGTGTGTGGTGTGTGTGGTGTGTGTGGTGTGTGTGGTGTGTGTGGTGTGTGTGTGTGCGCGCCGTGTGTGTGTGCGCGCCGTGTGTGTGTGTGTGTGCGCGCCGTGTGTGTGTGTGGTGTGTGTGGTGTGTGTGTGTGCGCGCCGTGTGTGTGCGCCGTGTGTGTGTGCGCGCCGTGTGTGTGTGTGTGTGTGTGCGCGCCGTGTGTGTGTGTGTGTGTGTGCCGTGTGTGTGTGCGCGCCGTGTGTGTGTGTGTGCGCGCCGTGTGTGTTTAGGCAGGAGCGGGACGCTGTGCAGGAGGAGCTGTGCAGCAGCACTAGGCGAGCGCGGGCGCTGCTGCAGGATCAGGGGGAGCAGCTGAGGCAGGCCACCAGCCACGTCACCATGCTGCAGCACCAGGTGCTCTGCTTCAACAGCACCCTGGAGATAGCCCTCGCCACCGCGGTACAGAACATCACACACACACACACACACACACACACACACACACACACACATTCAGCCCTCTCCACCGCGGTATGCACCTCACACTTACACACACACACATTCAGACGGGTGTCACAGAGATGCCCTCTCACCATCTCAGCGTTTAGTCAACATTTACTTCTGTGCACTTTCTCTGAAGGCCCTGACATGTAACAACTTGTTGGTCACTGCTAGCCTGATGGTTGTTGTTATGCTATTTTGCAGACGCCTTTGTCCAAAGCGAAAGTCTGACGCTAACAGTCCTCTGTCCACTCCGTGTGTGCGTGCGTGTGTGTATGTGTGTGTGTGTGTGTGTGTGACAGGCATCTGAACCGTGTACGGAGGAGGAGGAGTGTCCCGAGCAGCCCGCCTCCTTTGTGGACTCCATCATGAGGGCCATGACCCAGGAGGAGGACGAGGAGCAGGAGCGGCCCAGCTACACGTCTGAGGACACAGGTGCTCACTCTCCACCACTACCGCACATGCTCAGTACACTCATGCTCTAGACATGGGCTCAGTACAGACTTGGGCTCAGTACACTCATGCTCTAGACATGGGCTCAGTACACTCATGCTCTAGACATGGGCTCAGTACACTCATGCTCTAGACATGGGCTCAGTACACTCATGCTCTAGACATGGGCTCAGTACACTCATGCTCTAGACATGGGCTCAGTACACTCATGCTCTAAACATGGGCTCAGTACACTCATGCTCTAGACATGGGCTCAGTACACTCATGCTCTAGACATGGGCTCAGTACACTCATGCTCTAGACATGGGCTCAGTACACTCATGCTCTAAACATGGGCTCAGTACACTCATGCTCTAGACATGGGCTCAGTACACTCATGCTCTAGACATGGGCTCAGTACACTCATGCTCTAAACATGGGCTCAGTACACTCATGCTCTAGACATGGGCTCAGTACAGTCATGCTCTAGACATAGGCTCAGTACAGTCATGCTCTAGACATGGGCTCAGTACAGTCAGGCTCAGTACAGTCATGTTCTAGACATGGACTCAGTACAGTCATGCTCTAGACATGGGCTCAGTACAGTCCTGCTCTAGACTTGGGCTCAGTACAGTCATGCTCTAGACATGGGCTCAGTACACTCATGCTCTAAACATGGGCTCAGTACACTCATGCTCTAAACATGGGCTCAGTACACTCATGCTCTAAACATGGGCTCAGTACAGTCCTGCTCTAGACATGGGCTCAGTACAGTCATGCTCTAGACATGGGCTCAGTACAGTCCTGCTCTAGACATGGGCTCAGTACAGACTTGGGCTCAGTACAGTCCTGCTCTAGACATGGACTCAGTACAGTCATGCTCTAGACTTGGGCTCTGTTGTGTGTCCAGAATGGCTGATTCTGGAAGTGTTTACAGAACTAGAAATGGTTTGAATGGATAGACGGTAGTTAATTTTTCACCCTTTTGAAACGTTTACCCATTTAATTGTTTTAAAATGTGACTGAACTGATTTGCGTTTAGAAGTGGAGGACGGCCATGCTGATGGATTGAGCAGCACACGCAGCGCCTTCTCCCGTGTCCCGGCGACCACACCCAAAAAACAACAAGGTACTGCTGCTGCTAGCCCTGTCATTAGCATGCTGCATTATTTACAAGTCACAACACATGCCAGCCCTGGTGGTCTGCACACCGTATGCACATGATGATCTCTGCCACTCTTCATCATAATACGGTGTTGTCTGAAGGTACACAGCCTTCCGGTTGAATGCGAGGCTACTTAGGGCCTACCGCAGGACTATATGATTGATGATGATGATGATTGATGAGGAGGAGGATGATGATGATGATGATGATGGTGATGGTGGTGTGTGTTAACAGATCGGGAGAGCTCTGTTGTGCAGGCGGTGGCCCAGCTGTCTGAGATGTTCTCTAAGCTCACCAGCACCATCCAGCAGTTCCAGCAGCACCAGGACACGGAGCAGGAGCAGCTGCACAGAGCCAAGTAAGGGCTGCTCCGCGTCCTCTTGTTCTGCGTTCTCTTGTTCCGCGTCCTCTTGTTCTGCGTTCTCTTGTTCTGCGTCCTCTTGTTCTGCGTTCTCTTGTTCTGCGTTCCCTTGTTCTGCGTCCTCTTGTTCCGCGTTCTCTTGTTCTGCGTTCCCTTGTTCTGCGTCCTCTTGTTCTGCGTCCTCTTGTTCTGCGTCCTCTTGTTCTGCGTCCTCTTGTTCTGCGTCCTCTTGTTCTGCGTCCTCTTGTTCTGCGTCCTCTTGTTCTGCGTTCCCTTGTTCTGCGTCCTCTTGTTCTGCGTTCTCTTGTTCTGCGTCCTCTTGTTCTGCGTCCTCTGAGCTCTTCACTGAGTCTGAACTGGGCTCATTATAACATTGCTGAACATTATAGCTTTGTGCATTCTCAGTACGCTAACTAGAATATGCTCTTGAAATGTTGACAATTCTGCACTCAGCATGGATATATTACATAATATATAACCGATGTATAAAATATAGCAGTTTACTTTTATATGCGCTATGATATGTCGAGCACTGTCAACTGTCACGGTAAAAAAGATACAACGCAGCTTTGCCGGAAATAGAAAACCGTTTTCTGAATACTGAGGTGTTGGCTAACCCTCAGTACACCCATTGTTGGCTAAGGAATATCGTGAAATTAGATAGATAGATAGATAGATAGATACTTTATTGATCCCCAAGGGGAAATTAAAAAGCCTTTATTTAACTGGCTATTTCACGGTAGAAAGTTAGAAACATGGGGAGAGGCAACCCACACGTAGCGGCATAGGCAGCCTGACCCCAAAGAGTACTTTTGCAAACCTAACTGGACTCCTGAAAATGCTTCCAGTATAAATTCTGCAGTGCATGTGCCTCAGTAGTAATTGATCCCGACTGCTGTGTTTGACCTCTCTAACCTATTTCTCCTCCTCGGTCTGTTCCAGGGAGGGCCTGCAGGAGGAGCTGCGCGAGGAGGCCCACCGGCACCAGCAGGAGGAGCAGGAGCTGCGGGAGCAGCTGCACAGGCTGCAGACCCAGCTGGAGAAGGACGCCACCGCCCTGCAGCAGAAGGCCCAGGTACCTACCAGTCTACATTACATTACAGTTGCACTGCACACACACACACACACACACACACACACACACACACACACACATGATGTGTATACACTCATATGACTCCACACCTCTGACTCTGACATTACTGCAGCAGAAGGCCCAGGTACCGTACCAGTCTACATTACATTACAGTTGCACTGCACACACACACACACACACACACACACATGATGTGTATGCACTCATATGACTCCACACCTCTGACTCTGACATTACTGCAGCAGAAGGCCCAGGTACCGTACCAGTCTACATTACATTACAGTTGCACTGCACACACACACACACACACACACACACACACATGATGTGTATACACTCATATGACTCCACACCTCTGACTCTGACATTACTGCAGCAGAAGGCCCAGGTACCAGTGTACTGTACATTACAATTGCACTGCACACACACACACACACACACACACGATGTGTATACACTCATATGACTCCACACCTCTGACTCTGACATTACTGCAGCAGAAGGCCCAGGTACCAGTGTACTGTACATTACATTACAATTGCACTGCACACACACACACACACACACACACATGATGTGTATACACTCATATGACTCCACACCTCTGACTCTGACATTACTGCAGCAGAAGGCCCAGGTACCCTACCAGTCTACATTACATTACAGTTGCACTGCACACACACACACACACACACACACGATGTGTATACACTCATACGACTCCACACCTCTGACTCTGACATTACTGCAGCAGAAGGCCCAGGTACCCTACCAGTCTACATTACATTACAGTTGCACTGCACACACACACACACACACACACACACACACACACACACACACGATGTGTATACACTCATACGACTCCACACCTCTGACTCTGACATTACTGCAGCAGAAGGCCCAGGTACCAGTGGAGCCTGTGATGTGATGTGCTGGCCAGTCCGGTCCCAGCCTAAAACCCATTGGCGCTAGCAGCTATCACTAGCTTATCTATGTCTGTTTAATCACCGTCACTATACCCACTGGCTACCATTACAGCAGCACTGCACACATACACACATAATGTGTATACACTCATACGACTCCACACCTCTGACTCTGACATTACTGCCAGCAGAAGTGGTAAATGTTTAACTACCAGGATGGTCATTACAGCAGTAGTTTTATAGTAGGCTGTGAGAATACTCTGTAAAGGATGATTGAGGTGCGTCCCCGTTCTAATGCCCTGCTGTTCTGATTGTTCCGTTGGTGTTTTTCTGTCAGGATGAGAAGACGCTGAACAAGTTGTGCGGTGAGATGGACAAGAACCTGGAGCAGGCCCAGAAACACAGAGCAGAGAACATCGTAAGTGCTGCGGAGTCTCCACTGACCTGTGGGGGGGGGGGGGGAATAGGCCCTATTGTTCTCCTGCATGGCACTGGTGTTCACTCCTCTTGAGTGTGGGCGACGGTGTTGATTGTGTGTTGATTGTGTGTTGTCGTGGGTGACAGGAGTTGCGGAGGGAAGGGGCGGAGTTGCGGCGGGCGCTGCAGCAGTCTCAAGTGGAGGCTCACGTCCTGAAGGAGGAGCTTAACCGAGCCGTCGGCCAATCGGCTTCAAGCACCAAGGCCATGGATGAGAGGATCCGCCTTCTTAAAGAGGTTTGCTGGGACGCAATACCAATCTCATTTCCAGCTTCATTATGTGTGATCATGCATTAATGTCCCCACTCAGTTTTAGCTGAGCCTCAGATATGCAGTCACTCCCTGCCAGCCCATGATTAGTGAAGCCAGAATGAGTGCACGTTCTTTGTGACGTATGACACTAGACACGAAGATGCATTTCGTATGTGTGAACAGCAGGGGGCAGAAGATCCCACTTTCTGCCTCTGAAGAAGCCTTAGTTCCTCTGCTCAGCTGTCTATTCCGAAGTGAATGCAGCAATACAGTTTAAAATGATTTTTTCACACTTGGAGCTTTTGTCTCTCCCCATGGAAGTGGCCTGCCGCAGATTGACACCACCTGCGTGTTCTTTCCACAGGTGGAGAAACTGAGGCAGAGTCTGGCGGAGGTGGAGGAGTCCAGGTCCAAGCTGATGGAGAGAGCCAAGAGACATGTAAGTGCCCCCATTAGGGCTGTGCAATTAATTGATTTTTAATCGTAATCGAGGTTCCGAAAATATGACATCGTAAAATCGATTTTTCACTTTAACTAGGGTAATTACGTTACTTATGTTTGCAAGTGTTGAATAAGTTCAAAAAAAGTTTCTTAATATCAATCATTCAAAATGAATTATTACTAATTAATATTTTATAATAAGAGCAAGATTTGCACTTAAATCCCAATGGGATATTAGCAATATATTATTAGCAATATTAATATTTGCAAAATGTTCATTAAAAAACAGCATATTTTAAATAAGTTCTTGCCTTTTGTCATTTCACAAATCGTAATCGTAATCGAAAATCGGATTTTGAGAAAAGAAAATCAAGATTTTATTTTTGGGCAAAATCGAACAGCCCTAGCCCCCATCCCTGTGTGTTCCGTCACTTGGTTCCTAAAGACATCCACTAGAGTCTAGAGTCTCATCACCCGTCTGCTCTTCGGCAGCAAACGGTCCACGTGACGAACCAGAACAAGCTGGAGCGGGAGCTGCATCTCCTGGACCACATGATCGAGACCGTCAGGAAGGTGAGGCCCTCGACGCAACGGTCACTCAGAGCGGCTCCTTCGCTATGGGACTTGCAGTTGTTCCTTCTGCACTGTTTCTCTGTGTGTTGCCTGTGTGTTGCCTGTGTGTTGCCTGTGTGTTGACTGTGTGTTGACTGTGTGATGTCTCTGTTCCCAGACGCTGTTATCTGTGCCGCATGTGGTGAAGAGCTGTGCAGAGCTGCAGAAGCTGCTGGAGTTTCTTGGATGAAGATGTACATAATAGGGAGATTTTTCATCGTGTTAACTTCATTTTTACATAAATATTAGAATAATAAATAAAGTTGTTTTATGGAGTTTCCTGTATGTTTGTTGTATGTAGATTTGTGCATATTTGTGTATATTTTTAAGATCTCAGAGTTCTGCCATTTGTAAGTAGCTGCAGAAGTATTTAGAGTCTGTTAAAGAACATTCAAAATTCACTTTCTGTAAAAAAAACAGAAAAACATATGAGGGTGCAGATAAACAACTACTAGGAAATCAGAAAATGTCTTATGAGTGAACTGACTGATGGTTGTAGTGGGCAGTGGTAATTCCAGAAGAGCCAATGTCATCCTGTGAAGTCTGTGTTTATACAGATTTTTGACACATTATTGTACTACTTAGTGGTATACCACGATAGGATTAGCATTTTGAAATGAGAGATTGAACATAATTCTCCTTCTGTGTATGCTCCCTACAAGTTCAAGTTAAAGTTTATTGCCATTTCAACAAAACAGTTGATAGGAAAGTGCCGTAGAGTAACTTAAAGAGAAAGTCCACCATCCATGGTGGCAATTTGCAAACCCCTGCATCATCATTCAGAGTGTCCTTAATCCCTGCCGTCGGGGCCGAGTGGAGAGCCTCGCTGGGCTTCTGGTGGAGGGGGTTCTGGATGCCTGCAGCACACACAGGGTCCATTCTTATAGCCGAGTGGAACAAGTCCCCTAATTCATCATGGTAACGTGGCAGTGATGTGTGTCTTGTCAGGGCCTGCAGGAGCCTGATGTAGATTAAATGCTTTAATCTGTATCTGTTCATTTTCGCTCTGCGTCTCCTTTCTGCTCCACTGGCTCTCAATAGGCAGTGATTTGCCTCGGCTCTCATTTTGTTTTCCAAATTATGGGCTGACCGGCGATGAGTTCTCAATTAGCTGGAACAACTCACAATGACTGCTCGGATTGTTTCTTTATTCTCGCTCATGCACAAAGTTGAACTTGTTGGAATTACAGCGGTGTACTTCAAAGCATTGTTTTTCTGAAGAAATTAGTTTCAAAGGCGTGTAACAGGTAACCTTTAATCACTCCAGTGTTTCTCCACTACCGTGCTGAACTAACCCAATCAGTAGGCTGCTCCTATGCAATGTATTTGAAGTTCATACGGGCATCTTTTTATACTCATACAAAATGACTTTAGGATTACAGACTGACAAGTCAATCCAAGTCCTTTATCCGTTGAGCCCAGGAGACTGAGGCCCAGTGTCATGTTCCGCAGGGTCAGTTCATTAGCCTGATTGCGAGACGTTTCAGTCAGATTAGCCGAGGCCGAGGCTTGAGTGCTGCTCTGTTGTTGAGGCTTGCTTGAGTCTCGGGGCAGCACCCAGCCGAGAGGCTCCAGACACACTTCACGTTCAACTGAGCTGAAAGACTGAGTGGACCAAACAATGCCCGCACCAGAACTCCATTGTCCTAGTCTAGGAAGGGCTTTGTGGGAGGAATGAGACACATTGTAGCGGCTGGAGGTTTTGTGTTTTTTTCTGTAGAAGTTTTTATTTGCTGCGGTAAAGTTTAAGTGTGTAATTTGTAGAGCACCATAAATTGCATTTATTGAATAGCTGTTCTCAGTTGTATGGCTATTCAAAACAATGAGGGGGCTAATTATCTTTTAAAGGCACGACATGTTTCATAACCACTTCAGTAGATTCAACCTTAATTTACTTATTTTATTACAGTGTTGTTGTACCCGCCATTACATTTAAAGGACAAATTAAATCTTGTCTTCAAAAAATATTTTATGCAGACAAATAATTTACAACAGCAACAATTTACAACAATTCAACAGCAAAAACTATACATAATGCACACATTTCATGAAAACTGTTGATCACAAATACATGTACAATAACCTATTTACTGATCTTAGGATTCCTAATTTAATCAGATCACCACTAAATTTAAATCCCTGTTTCTGTGAAAATTATACAGTCACTCCAGAATTATCTCATGTCTATGTCTAGGTTAGAGAACTTTATTGTGCTGCTGTATTCATCTCCTCACCGTGACTTAAATTCAGGGAAAAAGACATTTAGAATGCATACGGTCACATTTTCACCACAAACAATGAATTAAAACATACAAATGCAAACAACCTTATCCTTAAATATTCATTGTCTTGGATGAACAGTTCAGGAAGACATTGGCCTCAAATGTCCAGTAATGAATGCCGTCTCAGAGGTCATGCGCGTGTTGCGGTGTGTGTTGTCAAATAGCAGACACAAATCTGTCCATGTTACCCGAGTACGTGGGTGGCCGTAAGTAGCCTCCCGTCCCGCCATTGTTGTACTGCGCAAAAGAGCTCAGCTGACCCGGAGAGGCCCTGCCGTACGGATCCCCGACCGGGTCGGCCGCCATGGGCGACGACCCCGCCATCGCCAGCCTGCCCGACGGCCCGTAGCTCTGCCCGCCGCTCTGCGGGTACAGCCCCTGCGCTGGCCCGTGCCCGTGACCCGGCGGCCCCGAGTATGTGAAGGCCATGTGGCCCGAGGACGAGGAGCAGCGGGACAGGCCAGGAGGGGCGCCGCCGCCGCCGCCGCCGCCGCAGGGCTGACCCTGGTACCCGGGCCCGGCCAGGCTGCAGGACGCCCCCTCAGGGTTGAAGCTGCGGCAGGGCTGCTGGGGCACCATGTCGGGGCCCTGGGCCAGGCCGCCGTGCGGGCCGATGAGGGTGTTGATGCTGAAGACAGCGCGGGACTGGCCCGAGCCGTAGCCGGGGGAAGACGAGGAGGAGCGGTGGTAGTAGGTGGGGGGCAGCTGCTGGCCGTAGGGCGGGCTCACGCCCACGTTGGAGTAGACGCTGTTGGCGTAGGCCGAGCGCAGCTGCACGGGCGCGAAGACGGGCGGCTCGTGCACGTAGGACGAGTAGGTGGTGAAGTCGCAGCGCTTGAAGCGCTTGCGGCGGCGCAGGAAGCTGCCGTTCTCGAACATGTCCTCGGCGTTGGGGTCCAGGGCCCAGTAGTTGCCCTTGCCGGGCCGGCCGGGCTCGCGCGGGATCTTGATGAAGCAGTCGTTGAGCGTCAGGTTGTGGCGGATGGAGTTCTGCCACTTCTTGGAGTTGTCCCGGTAGAAGGGGAAGCGCTCGGTGATGAACTTGTAGATGCCGCCCAGCGTGAGGCGGCGGTCGGCCGAGTTGGCGATCGCCATGGAGATGAGGGCGATGTAGCTGTACGGGGGCTTCCCCCGCTGCAGGGGCCGCTTCCTCCGCCGGCCCTTGGCCGTCTCGGCCGTCTGGGGGTTGGGCACGGTCATGGTGGTCTCGGGCGCCGAGTCCTTCTCCACCTTCACCACGGGCATGGCGTGGACGCTGCTCGCTCAATCAGCCAGACGCACTCTGGACGCAGGCTGGGCCTTCTTACACCACTCTCAGGCCAGCCGCAGGCATTTAATATCACACTCAGCTCACAGGGCCTAACAGGGGCCACTGGTAGCCCAAGGACAGTCCAGGCTCTCAGAATGGGAAGACATGCATAGAGGGAGGACTTACTGATAATGTCATACTGCTCACTGTAGATTCTTCTGATTCAGCGCCGGCTCCTTCACAAAGGTAGAGTATTCCAGGTGTACCACTAGTGTGAGGACGGTCCAGCCGTGCAAAGTCAGAGATGTCCCATGCGTACAGGGCAGCGTGGGGTCTTGAGTGTGGAGAGCTGTGCAGGTCTCGTGCCAGCGTGTTTGGAGACGGAGCAGCAGCAGCAGCAGCAGCCCTGTGCTAGGACAGAATGAGCCAGAACAAGTGGGAGAATGTGTTACCTGAGCAGCAGACTACCTGACTTGTATGGGAGCCACACCCCTCCTGTCGTGTCATGTCACAGCTTTGCGTAGTGGTGGACATGCCTCTGAAAAGCTAAAGAGACACAAAATACTCTTAGGAGATTTTTTTTTTATGCTTGCATTTTTGGCAATTGTACCATTCATTGCAAATTATCATTTCTGTAACTAACACATATTGTAATCATAGGTGTGTTTTTCTCACCTACAGTTTTATCATTACTTAATTTCCAGATCAGAGTTGGAAATTGGTATGTGCGATTTATTTATTTGATTTTGAAAATATTTTTATGAATCTATAACCCACTAGATCAAGAGACATTCTTATTGCATAATGATTCTTTCCCATCGTCGGCTGTTTGGTTATTCCATGGTTGGAATGTCTTTAGCAGACACTATTTGTTTTATTTAAAATGTGAACAGATTGATAATGAACAAACTGGACAAAAACATCATGCATACAATGTAGACAAATACTTGCTGATACTTACTATTTTAAACCTATTTTAATTGTTCCTTCTAAATTCCACAAGTTGGCATAAAACTATTTTTTAGTGAAATTAAATTGAGGCAAACAAGTTAGACCGCATCTAAGCATTGTATTACAGAGTAGCATTGTCAGAGCTATTGAATCAATTCTACAAAGTGGGATCAATAAAGGATTCCTGTTTCAATACAGTATGTTCACATTATACAGTATATTTATAATTTATTGTTCAGTTTGAAAAGTTCACTTAAATGTATATTTATGTTCACTCAGTTTATGAGTATTTAATTTGTTTTGGCAGTCAGTTTCTTTGCCAATTTGGATTTGATTAATTACTAAATTTAGAATAACAATTTCGTTATTAACAAGTGTTACTTACAAAACAACAATTAGCACACTTACAAGTAGTTTACAATTGTTTCCTTAACTGCCAATCTCCTGCAGCCTCTTTATTTAGAAGGACTGTTAAGTTTACTTTTTGGTGTTTTCTTTGTTCAAGTGCCATGTAACCCATAGTTTATTTTGAGAATGTTAGAAACACAACCAGGTTTATTGTTTTGGTCTAAATAGGTTTTCTTTGAACACTTATAGAGCTCTTTAGTGGTAATGTAAGCTCCATATTGTTTAGTTTGCACGCCCTAGTTTGTTTTGCCACCGTGTTTGAAAGGCCCATCTGTGTTAAGAGATGTAAATTTTGGCCAAATGATACCGACCCTGTGTTTTTACAGCATGCAAAGTCAGACCATTTTTCTTTTCTGGACATCCCACAGCTGCTTTAAGGCTGGCTATTATGAAAAATATCCCCAAGGTCTATCTATCTATCTATCTATCTATCTATCTATCTATCTATCTGTCTTCTTTCTTTCTTTCAGTTTTCAGTATTTGTTTTGAGTTATCTGTCAACACTGTCACTGTTTTTGACAGCTCACTTTGTTTGCTCGTATCTGCCTGTCGTAGATATTTTTATTTAAGAGGGAAGAGCTGCTACACATATACAGTATATGTACAATGCTGTCAGTCTTTTTCTGTCTTAGCGTTATTAAAAGTGAAAACACACGAGGCTCAGCCGTGGTCAGAGCCGGGCTGAAAGGTCGACATGTTGTGGTTAACCTCAGGAGAGGCCACAGCAAGCCTTTCAGCAAACACTGGGCCAGACCTCCTGCCTGGCTGGCTGTGCGGAGGAGGCTAATGCACAGGGCTTTGGGTTGAGTGGAGCCCGGAGAGGGCGGGGGGGGGGGGGGGGGGGGGGGGGCAGAGTGGTGCGCCGTGGAGGTGGAGGAGAGTGGAGCGCCTCAGGGCTTTGGGCTGCCAAGGGCCTGTTGACAGGCTCAACCTGTAGGCTGAGTTCTGGGCTTTGCTGGCCTTCGAAGCGGAGCTGACACAATGAGTGTTTCCATGGAGGTGGAGTCCGCCCTGCATGGGTTTCCCGTGAGATTCCATCTGACACAGTCACCTGTCATCTGCCAGCTCTGCAGAGCTCCGGCGTGCGCTGCTATTCGGGGCATTCTCAACACGGCCCTCCGCCCTTGTGTGCTTTCCGGGTGGAGTCTTCGTGATGAGTGGTGGTGCCCAAGCACACATACCGCTGGCACTGAGAACCCCAATGCAACCTCCATTTAGATCACACACACCATTCCTGAGAACCCCAATGCAACCTCCATTTAGATCACACACACCATTCCTGCAGCAGCGACGCACAGCCCATGGCCGTTCTCTTGCCCCTGCTGTACTAAATGATCTGAGTCATACGCGATTATTGTGAGTGGCTTTGGAAGGCCATCATCATTGCTGTTTAGTAGTACAATAGCCCTTCACCAATGTATGTAAACCAGGTGCTTGTGATCACAGTGCATGCAAAGGCCAAAGCCAGCCTTGCTGGAGCATGGGGCAGGAGCATGGGGCTGGAGCATGGGGCTGGAGCATGGTGCTCGGCAGACTGGAGAGGGGGGATGCAAATGTCATATCAACCAAAAATCAATCACTCAGGGGCCAAAACAAAGAGTTACATTAGGACACCCGTGTGGGTGTGTGAGGACAGACTACTGCACTTCTGTGCCTGGGGTGGAGGTACTGATGGGGGATGCCCACCGACTCCCATGGATCTGGCTGGCCAGTTCAGCCAGGGGTCTGATCTGATGTCAGGCTCCTGCACTGCAAAAACTGTTTACCTAATAAAATCTAACAACATATTATTAATTTTATTAATCTTATTAAGATTGCAGATTATGTCCAGTGCATTGAGCAAATTTGTCTTGATAAGACTCCTTAAAATAAGTCTTATTACTTTAATAATACTTAAATTAAGTCAAAATCATATTTCATACTGGAAACATTACCAAATAGATTATAGATTGGTAAGATTTTATTTTTTGCAGTGTGGCTGTACTATTTCTTTTTTTTCCAGCTGTTTATCAGTTGATCAGTTCATCACTACAGCTGAGGACACACAGTAACAGTATTTATGCTCATACAATGTTGAAAGCACCAAAGTTGAAAGACCAACAAAAGAACATGAACATGGACACTGTAAACATTGGGCGAGCTTTCAAGAAGAACACTTGCTGTACAATTTATTCATTTTTTCCAGAGTAGCAATAACACTGAACTACGAATATGATCTATCATCTTTTCAATAGCAAGAACACTGTACTACTACAGTACATATGATCTATCATCTTTTCCAGAGTAGCAAGAACACTGTACTACTACATATGATCTATCATCTTTTCCAGAATAGCAAGAATACTGTACTACTACATATGATCTATCATCTTTTCTGGTTCTGTATCTTATCATGGTAAAATCTGGCTTCATTTTATTTTATCACAATATGGCTGCATACTTCTACCTCTAGCCGTAAAGGTCCCTGTGTAATGTCTAAACTAGACTCTGCTTGTTGTGCTGATGAATTGGTTCAGTTCAGCACTATGCCCATGTTCAGTCTTCTGTTTCACTCATGACATGAGGACTGCTCTCCTCGCACAAAGGAAAGCTCATCTGCTTTGCTCAACTTGCTCACAAGGTAATATTCAGTCCTTGCCGTGCGTTCCTATTGTCTTCAATATCATTGTCATGTCCACATTGTAAAATATCTAATCCCCAATGATGGCTCAATGCAGTGGCCGACGTCCTGACAATGCGTGCCTGATCCTTGTGCGATCACTTTACAATTATTAACGCTCAACTTAATTACATTCATGAAATGACGAGGCATAAAAAAAGTCTGAATCTGTAGATGCATTTCATTCAAACGGGGAGCATCTGGCTTCAGGAAACAAACAGAGCAGAATGCAGACATATTTGTCTTGTGATTCAGGGTCTAGAGCTTTTGTGCATGGTTGATGGCTCTCATAATGGCCTTTAATGCCAGTGACAGTTTGACGTTAAATAGTTTATTTGCATTGGGTTGCGCCTACAGCAGACTGTTCTTCATGCTTGCTGAGCGAGAAGAATAAAGGTGACTAACTCCACAGACATCTTGAGGATGGCAGGGTGCAAATCAAACGGCCCAGTCACAAAGCAGCACAGGACAGATTTAAAATCTTCTCTTATCACACTATTTATTTCATGGGCTATGAACAATGTAGGCAATAGAGAGAGATAAATGCTTTTGTAAAGTGAACGGCGCTTTGCAATCTTATCTTTCAGCTGAAGTGTGAGTAAACTGCGACTGTTTCTGGCACACGGGAGCACCCAGCGATAGTGATCAGAGCCGCTCTGCTGTCTCTCAGCTGGGATGTAGTGCGTGCACCCCTCTGGAGCAGGCACGAGATCGTCTGGCCCAACGGATATGGCCCAACGGATATGGCCCTGATGTGGCCCTGATATGGCTCTGATGTGGCCCTGATGTGGCCCTGATATGGCTTTAATGTGGCCCTGATGTGGCAGGGAGGCAGGAGACTTCAGATCATACGCCAGATCACCCAGAACTTTCTGGGGAACCAGAAATAACACCAAACAAAGCCAACACCACCACAATATTTGGCAGCCATTGTGGTGCTGAGCAAAACAGAAGTGATGAGTTACTCATGCTCTTTTCAGGCTGGTTCACTTCACTGTTACACTGACTGTAGGCCTACTAATATAGACGGCATTATGAAATACCGCTTTCCTGATCTGATAAAGCATGGACCTTTGGATGAAAGTCTTGAAAAGTTTTGCTCATAGTACATATGCAAAAGAGATTATAATGTGCCAAAATATCAGGTGTAAAGTGAGGCTAAAAACAACACTGCAAAACTGTTCTGGAATTCTGATTGTTCTGATTCTAGAAAACAGACATTTTCTCAGGAAGAAAATGACATTGTTCTTTTTTTAAGGAATAATATTGTTTTCTTATCTGTCCTGATCATATTGAATAATGTTCACCTGTGTGATTGTGTGTGTGTGTGTGAGTGTGCGTGCGTGTGAGTGTGCGTGCGTGTTTTTGTCTGTGTGTGTGTGTGCGTACGTATGTGTGTATACAGTACGTGTGTGTGTGTGTGTGTGTGTGTGTGTGCATGCATGTGTCTGTTTGTCTGCGGTGTGTATATGTTTGCATATGCATATTTGTGAATTCGGGGCGTATGGTCTCTAATATTGTGTCTGTCTGCTTGCATGTTATGAGTTGTTTGCATTGTTAGTGAGGGGGCACTGAGTCGAATGCAAACTCCCCGCGCTGGTTGACTGGCTCCTGGGTCCTGGCAGTTTACATAACTGAAGCAGCATGCAGCCGCCCTCGGCTAACGTTAGTTTCCCCTGGTCCTCCACTGCCCAGCCACCTGTGGCCACTCTCCGCGGGCACTGCCCCCAGGAGCGGGCGCCGCCGAGCCACCGGCCCCTCACTGCCCTCTCAGAGCTGAAGCGTGCAGCACTCACCTGGAGCCCTCTCACGGGAGCAGCGCTGGCCAGGGAGGCAGGTCTCACCTGAAGCACTCTCACGGGAGCAGGGCTGGCAAGGGAGGCAGGTCATGCTCACCTGAAGTCCTCTCAGGGGATCAGCGCTGGCAAGGGAGGCAGGTCATGCAGAACGCGTGGGTGGGTTAGCTGCTTTTCGCATTGCTCACGGCCTCTCACCCAACTGATTCAACTGCTACACAGCAGCCCCTGTGTTATACAGTAAGATAAATGTTACTGTCTCGTCTACGAAGCCCACAGTCACTGGGACGAAGACACCAACTGTGATTTTTCATTTCATGGGGAAAAAAATGTGCTTGTCTTGTCAGAGAGTTTTTTCCCTAATATTTCCCACAATTTCACTTTGGATACGTTGCAGAGAAATTGAGCACATTTACACCAACTAAGACAACACAAAATCTCTCTCTCTCCCTTTCTCTCTCTCTCTTTCTCTCTCTCTCTCACACTCACAGACACAGAAAGCGAAAGAAAGGCACAACATACAAATACTAAATTATCAGTTATTCACTCACACACACACACTCTTTCACTCACACACACACACACACACACACACACACACACACACACACACACACACACAGACACAGACACACGCACACACTCTTTCACTCACACAAACACTCACTCACATACAAACAAACACACACACACACACACACACACACACACACACACACACACACTCACACATACACACACACACATAAGCCATTCAGTCGTAGCATGAGTGTTTCAGCCCTAGCTTGGTTCCTGTGCTGTTCAGAGCTGTTTTGGGTTGCTCCCAATAATGGTTCCAGTGAACTGCAGCTGGTGTGACGGTAGGAGGTTGGCGTGTGTGTGTGTGTGTGAGCTTGTGTGACGGTAGGAGGTTGGCGCTTTGCGCTGGAACTGGTTGCTGGTGTTCCAGCCTGCCCACCTCTGTGGTGCGTTTGGCTCATCAACCTCACACACACACACACACACACACACACACACATACACACACACACACACACGCGCTTGGCTCATCAACTCGTCCTCTTTCCCCCTGCCTGCACCTGAATGCATTTCTCAGTCTTGTCTTGTGAAAGAGGCTCCCGCGCCTGCTGCACTCTGTGTTTGGTTCTAGTTCATTAGCAGGGACTTGTCTCTTCACTGTCTGACTTTTGACAAGCCACCCGACAGCTCTACCAGTGGATGGCTGCTACTGTGCCCGCTCGTGTCGTGTAGTACTGTGAAATCTCTTTTCATACGGAAAAGTTTCTTCTTTCTTTTACACCTGACATTTGAATAAAATGTGTGT
>NC_084995.1:43157563-43170063 GCF_963854185.1 Sardina pilchardus | reverse complement strand
GGCCTGCTGCATCCTGTCCTGTCCTGTCCTGTCCTGTCCACCTGAGTAGAGGACGTGTTGCATCAGCATCTGGCCACAGGCTGACAGGCCATCACTCAAGATGATGAAGCACAGAATGAAACACTCTCTCACACACACGCATACACATGTACTCATGTTCGCGCACGCACGCGTACACACACACACACACACACACACACACACACACATACACACGCATAGGTAATGACGCATTCACTTGTAATAGCAGGGATTTTGAGGTGGGTTTCGGTGGTTGTGTGTAGAGAACATGCAGCATGGTGTGTGTGGTCTGGGCTGATGCCAGTGGTGTGATGGCGTACTGTATGTGAAGGGAACTCAGTCAATATTGACCATGACAGGGACCATGTGTGTGAGACTCTGCAGGGCCTGCTGAGGGTGTGGTGGCTGGATGTGCCTCAGTGGCAGTGGACACATCCTGGACAACACTCACACACACACACACACACACACACACACTCACACCCGCGTGATAGCAGCCGGGCAGTTCCCAGAAGCCGAGAGGTGGAGACACCAGAGTTGGTGATGGCTGCAGCAGTGCAGCACCCTCCACGTGTATTGGCACCCGCTGGGAAAGCTGAGTTAAGAGATATGACAATAATCGAATTGGTTCCACAATGAAAACAATGAAGAATGAGAAGTCACATTAATAAGAGAGTCAGTTAGACGGACTGTTGCAAAAGGCTGGAAGTCTCTGCTGAGACCTAATGTGAAATGTTGGCTTGATGACATTATACAAGTTTTAGCAATGGAAAGAATAACATATTCACTTAAAGGGCAATATTCACTCTTTGAAGAAATGTGGACATCATTTATGGAGTTCGTACAGGGTCCACTCTTTTTGAGGACCCTACAGTAATGTATAGTAACACCCCTGTACTAGTATGGCCAATGATTCTAGTATAGCTAATCTAGAGCCTATGTAATGCCTGCCTCTGTACCATTGAGTACGTGCCGTATTAATGTGTGGTTTTTTTTTTTTCTATTCCTCTGTCCTTTGTTTTATTTTTTATTTTTATTATTATTATTATTATTGTTTCTGATCTGTTGACATGTCTTGTTTGACTCTGTGTATGCCATGTTCGTGTTAAAAAAAAAAAGAAAATCTAATAAACACATTGGGAAAAAAAAAAATAAGAGAGTCAGTGAAATGTCCAGATGCAGACTTGTGTCCTAGCCTCCTAGCCCTGACACATTGAACAAACGCACGGGGAGGTGTCATTCATACCAGGAGAGCGCTTTGCCTGAAATGCCCATGTTTGAGAGGATGGGTCGTAGGATGCCGTCGTTGACTGTGTCAAAAGGTCACACAAGATGAGGACTGAGGACTGAGTAGCTGCTCTAGCAGATTTGAAGGCTTCAGTCACAGACACAACAGAGCTGGTTCAGTGGAGTGGCAACGTTTGAACATCAAAAGTCATCCCTCCACATGGGGGAGACAAAAGAGAATGCCTTTCCTGATCTGAACTCTGTAGAAAGTCTTCTGATCTGATTCCATGGAAAACCACTGGCATGACCTCAAAAGGAGAGTGCACAAGAGAGGATCTAGAGATCCTTATGATCTGGAGAGGTTCTATAGGGATGAGCTCAAATCCCCTGCTTAATTACAGCCTGTCAAAGTGTTTATATGAGGTATTGTTTTTTTCTCAGAATAAATGTGTTTCCCTTCAAACTTGGTATTTCCCACATTTGTTGTTATTGTGTGATTAAGAGAGATTACCAAAAGATGATTTTTTACACACCTTTTCACGCAACTAAAGCCAGGGTTGGTTGCTAATAAATGTGGAGGGCACTGTAACTCTCAGTACACTCTTAAAATGAATGTGTTGAAAACAACACATCTCTCCAGATAGGGACAACAGAATTTGTGTTGTTTCCAACACATTGCTTTTGTTATTTGTTACACAATATGTGTAGCAAATAACAAAACTTGTGTTGTTTCTTAACACATTTCTGTGTCCAGATAGGGACAACACACACAGTTTGTGTTGTTTTCAACACATTTGTTTTATGGGGTGAAAATGGCTCTTTTGGAAGTCTAGTGCTACAAACAAAGCCCCCGCAGTAGTGCAGCTGTCCAGTTGATGTCATCAGTCAGGGCCATGTACCCAGCCTTAAGTACTCCTCACCTACACTGACCTTCACCTGTATACAATTGGATTCAGAGAGGGGATTGTCTGTGTCATTTCATAACTCATGTCTGGCAAACCAGACATGTATTTTTTGTGTCATTTTCAGAATGATCATCAAATCATCCATCACAAGAAGATTTCTATAATCTCAGTCTACCATCTACTCCGTTTGAGGTGAAACATGTTCGGTTAATCTTGATCGCTTGATTTCTAGGGAAAGTTAATCACTAGTTTTGTCTGGGTGCTTGCGTCAACACAGTCAAAGCCAGAGCCGCCCCATATTTCACATTCTCATTGCTGCATGGGAGATGGTCATGTCCAGACTCATAGGAGGAATTACGAGTTGATTGTGGTATTAGTGACACTTAAAACCCTTATCTTTCCCCACCCTGTCATGGAAGCAGTCCTTGATAGCAGAGTGCTGATGCTGCTTCACTCCAGATTTACCATTCCAGAGGGAATGTCATCTCACATGTCTCTATCATTTTGCACATCATGTGGTGGAAGACCGCGACATGAAGATATATAAAGACATTTGTTTTCATTACAGGCTACTTTGAACACTAACCAGAACAAATCGGTCATTAAAAAAGACAAACAACAAAACAATATTTTTTTATGACTGGGCAGTCTGCTTAGACCAAGGCACATACCACAGTTAACAGTAATGGATTTTTTCCCTTTTTTGTTGTGTCTGTTTTTCACTATGTTTGGTTGACTTGTCCAACTCTTAGGTTTCAATGATCCATATGAAACTTGCCATAGGCCTACTTGTCACGTCGCTTGGTTGAAACGGAAAGGTTTTTGTCTCTGGGTGTTCATTCTAAAACTTTTTCACTTTGATATTGATTTTTAAAATATGTGTATATATGTATATGTATATGAATATATACCTTGTTTTAAAGTGCTTTCGTAAGCACCTTGTATTGCTGTTTGCATGAAATGTGCTACAAAGATAGAGCTGAATTGAATTGAATTTGTCACATCATGCTACCCCACCGAAAACACCTTTTGTGCAACTACTGGATAGCCATTGCACCCCAACATATAATAAATCATGTTTGTTGGCTGTTGGGAGGTGTACCACCCTTACTCATTGCCACTTATTTTGGCCTAGTTCAAACTAGTGAATGATGTCAATTAAAAAATCTAGCTCTTCACTGACTAATATCTTGTAATTAAAAAGATGTGGTGTACATCCAGGTCGATTCTCCGTATTTTGTATTGTTTTGAAACATAATGATGTGATACCCATGAAGAAACCAGTATATATGATATGTATGGATGGATATGTATTTACAGTATATACAGTATATTTATCTATATATATATATATATATATATATATATATATATATATATATATATATCTATATATACTGTGTATATGCCCAAATGCCCAATACCGGTTTAACAAATATTTTTTTATTCAGAAATATCCTCCCTGTGGTGCATGTTTATTTCTGAATATCTCTGAATATAAAAATATTTGCTATACCGGTATTGGGCATTTGCAGCAAATGTTGAAGCAAAGTGTTCAAAGTACTAGTTTTTTTTCTGACTACACGTCTTATTAACCATATTCTACATTTTTATGATTTTTATGTTTTATAATGAATAAAAATATGTATGAAATCAGCAAATGCTGACAGCAGTTTGACTTCAGCTCTTACTGTATGTTGTCAACATATGAACAGCCTAATAAGCCTTGTGTAACAAACTGTAATAAAGTTTAGTTCATCGCTTTGCCAGTAAAGGCTGTAGATTCTACTGCTTTCAGTGAAAACACTCTCTCAGAATTGGTAAGGTAAGTAACATGGATATCTGTGTAATTTCATATTATCGCATCAACAAATATAAACATAATGTGCAGTACATGTTTCAGGGTGTTTTTTTTTAAATGTTGATAGACCATACATAATCCCAAGTCTGAGACCCAAATTCATTCAAACAACATTTTTAAGTGAATCTCTGGATGTTGTAATAATAAGGGATTTATCTATAATCTGTAATAATTCATACATGTAATTCTAACGATAAATGTAAGCTTGTTAAATTTAATTCTTTACGCTAAAAACCAAAGAAGATCTCACCTGACATGCACGTACACACGCACATGCACACGCAGCACACGCACACGCACACGCACACACACACACACAGCAGTAGCGTCTCCTCATCACCTCTCCCTGGAGCACTCACCACACACACCACATCACAGCAGCAGCATCTAGTGGCTGAAGCACTCATGACACTGTTCTAAAGACAGAGCAAGAGCAAACACAACCCCTACACCCCCCAAAAAAGCCAAAAGGATGCCATCAACTGTGTCTTGGTATTTATTTAAGTTACATCGAAATTACTTTAGTTGTTTTTACACATCAAGCATGTCACCCAATTCAGGAAGGAAATCAAAAGAAAAAAGAAAAAGAAGATTCCAAAGACAACAAATGTTTGCAGTTCAACAAACCCCTTCCTTTAACATTTTACTAAACATACGGAGTGTGTGTGTGTATATAGATTTATATATTTATTAATTTATATCTATACCCATATACTGTACTTTTGTCACTGTTACAAAAATAAGATACAATACTGTAAATGCGTGACTAACATACACACACGAGGAAAACAAAGCACAGTAAAGCTGTCCTCATTGAGGGCAAAGATACAATTTGTTAAAAAAAAGAATAAATAATAATGGACATTAATGCTTCTTTTAGAAAATGGAAGTACCCAGCCAGTGAAAGCTATCCCAGGACATTCGGCCAAACATTGTGCTTTTTGAAACACTGAAAATCAAAATGATGGGTTGAAGTTGGGGGCTATTTGGGTTGGTTGAACGGCATGCCTACTCCACCTCAGCATTTGCAGTCACACTCCTCAGTCCTTTACACTTCACGCTCTCCTTTTCAAAGACACATTTGTGAGAATTACAATGAAACACAACAAAAAAGCACTGACACATTAAAAATGTACCCATAAAATATACTGTATATATTTATAAACATTTACCCCATGGTGACACAGTCAAGGACACCTCACCCACACACACATCTTGGTCATGCTGTATGTAGCATTTTTAATTCAAAAGTGATTGATATTACTGGCTCAGTTACATGCATTTCCCAGACCTGTATATATTAGTTATTCCTGCCTTCGTCAAATGCCTCCTGGTTTGCCACCGAGATTCATCTGTAGAGAACAAACGCAAGCCCTGTCATCTCTGACACAGACCCAGTGATCTGAGAATGAAGCGTGCTCATAGGCTAACGGCCCATTTCCTGCGAGGATGGAACTGTGTTATGGTTGCAGCATTTTGCGTGCTCTTTCCACATAGCGATGCACAAACCCCAAGTGTGAAGAGGTGCTGGCCTTTACAGGTTGTAGCTCACCGACACAGTGACAGAATGAGAGTTTTGGAGGTGGGTCATCTGTTGATGTTTAAACGTTTAAAAGTTTTGCTGTGGCATGACACATGATGTCATCTTTATGTTTGCGCCAGGATCAAAACGCTCTAGTGATCTACCGGGGCATCAGCTTATTGTGAGAGGAAAAAAACAAACAAACAAAAAATTGGTTTATTTTGCAGATTCTACTATGAAACTACACAAGTGATCTGGGATCTGAGAGAAAACCTGGATCAGCAAAGAAGCTCAAGATAATACAGTATGTTGACTCTGAAAACACAATATTTTCTCTACTGGTTATAGCACAACACAAATACCATTTCTACACTTATTGTGACATCTTTAAGATAGAACACTGATTGATTTTTATATATTTTTTCATATATTTTGCATGTTTTGTAGGAAAGTAAGTTTCAAGTTTTGCTTACGTCACTCAAACAGACTCCACATGATCTTGAATTTGTTTCTATAGATATTTAATCACCAATCGTATAGCTACTGGATCTGACAAACAGATGAACTGTTGGCATGGAATGAAACTACAACAGTGTCCGTTCGGAGACGTCATGGAGACACCGTACTGCCAGGGACCATGTATTTATCTCAGACAATTGATCTTGCTGGCCAGCTTGGGTGCAGCACTGTCTACTTCCCGCACCTCAAATGTGTCTGGTGGTGAATACAATGTAAATGAGGAGAGTGACAGACACAAGCGGATGAACAACGCAGTGACACTAACGCGTGTGAAACGCTTACGCCTGTTTCCTCCTGAATCTGAAGCATGCAAGAGGCTACCATTCTAAACTATAATTGTCTCTATTTTAAGCTCAGTGCTTGACCAAATCAGCTGGAAAAAGCCAGTGAAGTAAAACATGCCTAAACTATAGTGTAGTGTTAGTAAAACCAAGTAAGCGTGGGGAGCAGAACTAGTTGCGTTCTATACACTAGCAGAGAAGGATTCACAAGGTGCAGAGAGAGAGAGCAGATTCCATTTTGACATTGCCATAGAAACAGGCAAACAAAGCCAAACAAAGCCAGGAGAGACAGGGACGGTCACTGCAGACGTTACACTCATGAGACCCAACCAAATCTCATCCCCCTCCTCCTCCAGACAAAACAAAACGAAAGAAAACAAACAAACAAAGCCCAAAGAAAGCTAGTATGGTCTGGACTCGATGATCATGTATAGAACAGCAAGCAAAACATCATCCTCACTGCTTTGTCTTCGGAAACTCTTCATATTGTCCTTATTCTGCACTTGATGGCATGGCGCTTTGCTGCGGCAGCTGTTTTTTTTTTTTGTTCTTTTTTTCCCGTATTTTTTTTTCTTCATTTTGGTGGCGTTGTTTGTCGTCTTTGTCATCCTCTTCTCCTTCTGTGGGAGAAGGGGTCACCAGAGATGGTTTTGGTCAGCAGGAGCGAGGGGCAGCGGGGAGAGGCGAGAGGTGGCGCGGCGCGGCGGGGCGGGGCGGGGCTTATTGAGGCAGCGCCACCAGCACATCCACGTAGTTGACCGGGAAGAAGCCCGAGCGGCCCTGGACCATGCCCTCGTACCAGTTGTCGTCAATCTTGTTGGTCAGGGTGATGATGTCACCCTCTTTGAAGCCCAGCTCCCCCTCGTTCTCCGGGTCGAAGTCATACAGGGCCCGACAGCAAGGCTGATCCATAGGAGCTGGGACACAAGCACACAAGTAGAACGGTCATTACAAAGCCCAGAAAATGGGAACTCACCATAGACAGGGCTTAATTAGCCCTTTTCACGTGATGTCAGACGAAGCGTTGCTGGGTATCCTCCGGCATGTCCAGCCGCCAAATACTACAGAAGAAGAAGAAGAAGTATTCATGGGTTTCATCAGGTCCCTTTCCACAGGTGTATACAATCAAGCACCTTGATTATCAATGCAGACTGCATGGTGCTTGATTGTATACACCTGTGGAAAGGGACCTGATGAAACCCATGAATACTTCTTCTTCTTCTTCTATAGTATTTGGCGGCTGGACATGCCGGAGGATACCCAGCAACGCTTCGTCTGACATCACCGTGAAAAGGGCTAATCGGAGGGGTGGGATAAACGGTTATCTTTCAAATTCCCTCTCCACGCAATAGGATGTTTTCAAGTGGCAGGATGCTTAACGGTCGCAACTTCTGGCCGCAGCTCAGTTGTCATTGCGTTAAGCCCGCCTACCGACTCTACACACGATGTGATTGCCCGATAGAAAGCTCCCAAGTCAATGGAGAGATGCTGGCCTACCCTGGCAGCAAATTAGATTTGCTGCTGCTAGAGGCGTCTAGATTTCTAGGCTATAACAGTTCATGGCGGCTGGAAAAATCAGCCTATTCATGGGTGTCATCAGGTCCCTTTCCACAGGTGTGTTAATCATCAAGCACCATGCAGTCTGCATTGATAATTAAGGTGCTTGATTTTCTGCACCTGCGGAAAGGGGCCTTGATGAAACCCATGAATCGGCCTACTTGCGACTGAAGTCCTCACCTGGAGACCTGGAGGGGCCGCTGTGACCGATGCCTCCGTTGTGATTCTCACTGGGAGTGAAGTCCATGGAGGTGCGAGGCTTGGGCACAAACTCTTTCCTGGGCTTGTTAGAGGCCTCCCTTATTCTAGAGCACAGGCAGAGGAGCAGGTCATGTGGTCAAGACATCAGAAGATAGTACATGTTGCAAGATGCTTAGAACTCACACTCTGTCCACGGACATCTATTTGTGTGCACATAATGTCCAGCAGCACATATTTCACATAAAACATATAAGAATATATTATTAACTGTTCGGTCCACACACATTCTGTTGTGGTGGTGCTGGAACGTGTGAGATGCCACTGACCTTTCGTCCATCTTGCTGGAGAGTCGCTCCAGGATCTCGGTGGACTGTCTATGGTAGTCCACCTGTGCCTGCACCAGTGCGGCAAGCTGGCTCACCTGTTCGATCTGCTGAGCAAACACAAGAGGCGCAGGGACGACTGTTACGTACAGCCGGCAAGACAGCAATGCCCTGGGAAGGCTCCTCAACACCAACACTGACCCTTGGAGGGCTCCTCAACACCTACAGTACACCCACCCAACACAGTGCCCTGGGAAGGCTCCTCAACACCTACAGTACACCCACCCAACACAGTGCCCTGGGAGTGCTCCTCAACACCTACACCCACCCAACACAGACCCTGCCCTGGGAGGGCTCCTCAACACCCACACCCACCCAACACAGTGCCCTGGGAAGGCTCCTCAACACCTACACCCACCCAACACAGACCCTGCCCTGGGAGGGCTCCTCAACACCTACACCCACCCAACACAGTGCCCTTGGAGGGCTCCTCAACACCCACACCCACCCAACACAGTGCCCTGGGAGGGCTCCTCAACACCTACACCCACCCAACACAGTGCCCTGGGAGGGCTCCTCAACACCTACAGTACACCCACCCAACACAGTGCCCTGGGAGGGCTCCTCAACACCTACAGTACACCCACCCAACACAGTGCCCTGGGAGGGCTCCTCAACACCCACACCCACCCAACACAGTGCCCTGGGAAGGCTCCTCAACACCTACACCCACCCAACACAGACCCTGCCCTGGGAGGGCTCCTCAACACCTACACCCACCCAACACAGTGCCCTGGGAAGGCTCCTCAACACCTACACCCACCCAACACAGTGCCCTGGGAGGGCTCCTCAACACCTACACCCACCCAACACATACCCTGCCCTGGGAGGGCTCCTCAACACCCACACCCACCCAACACAGTGCCCTGGGAAGGCTCCTCAACACCTACACCCACCCAACACAGACCCTGCCCTGGGAGGGCTCCTCAACACCCACACCCACCCAACACAGTGCCCTGGGAGGGCTCCTCAACACCCACACCCACCCAACACAGTGCCCTGGGAGTGCTCCTCAACACCTACACCCACCCAACACATACCCTGCACTGGGAGGGCTCCTCAACACCTACACCCACCCAACACAGACCCTGCACTGAGTCACCGTCCTGACATGTCAGCAGATGAGCACATGGGCCAGATGCCAAACCAGTGGCTACTGTTCTCTGGATCAAGCAGCTGAGATGAGCATTATGCTGATGACTTTGTCCTTATTGGGACGCCATCTTACAGTTGATACAAAGTTAAAGAACATTCTACTCAAAATGTCTCCCAAGTGTTTTGGGAAGAAAATGTGCCAACTTTTTTACAGGTCTCCCATCAAGAGGCTAAAAATGAGACAGGTGTATGTTCAGCAACACGGATTGAAAGGGATAGTCAAGGTAACGAGAGACGACCACGACTGAGGAGAGGCTGAAGAAGACAGAACAGATAGGATGTTACAACACCATTGCTGGACTGGGGGCACTGCTGGAGGTGTAAATGTAAATGACAATATTACCATGGGCTGCCATGAGGGTGTGATGGTGAGAGAAAAACAGAGAGAGAATAACCAACACACACAGACACACACAAATGGACACATGCAATGCGATCGATGGGAAGACCCTCTTGGAGCCCGACATGGAACACACATGTAAGGGGGGCCTGGGCAGGGGTATAATGGACAGGGTATAGTGGACAGGGTATAATGGACAGGGTATAATGGACAGGGTATAATGGACAGGGTATTATGGGATATAATGACTCCTTACATCACTCTCAAGCAGATTAAACATGCTCAGCTCGGCAATCTCTTTGGTGTCGTCAAACTTCTCCAGCGCACTCTTGATCTCGTCGTCGGTGACTTTGCCCTGGCGCTTCTTCTTGTAGTCGAAGTCCAGGCGCCGGCCCTCCAGCTTCTTTAGGTGGTGCTGGAGGAGGGAAGACAGGAGGAGACACACACACACACACACACACACACACACAGAGCAGAGAGCAGTTTGGGAAGTTAGGGCCAATTCACGCAGAGAGGGAGTGATTCTGGACTAATCAGCTCCGTAGGTGTCCCATTGGGGGAGGCTATTTAGCGACGTTCTATCAACAAACCTCATGGAGATGAACTGAGTTACAATTCATTTGGTCAATTCATAGAGCTAACACAATTTGAGACTGTTCTGCTCTAATCGTTAGGAAATGATGCAAAAGCAATTTGAGCACATCAAACAGAGCCCTCCAGTAGAGGCTTCAGCACACTGAGAGAGGAGCTACAGAAGATTAAGCATGGCAATAGCTTTGCTGCTTCAATTAGACATTTAGAAAATGAAGGATAAGATAGATTGCTTGACAGGTTCTCTAAATATTTGCCTTGGACAGCATAAATGGTTTGATTATTAAATCAAAATGTTGACTCAACTAGAATTCACTTAAACTTCTATTTTAGAATGACACACCTACAAATACATACTGTATGTAATGAGGACAAAATGCTTTAGGCCCCTAGCCCATTCTTTGTATTACAATAACAAGAGCTTCATAAAATACCCAGTCAGTAAGCTGGCTTTCTACCATCAACTATTATTGTCTTCAGTGAACATGAATTCCCTCCCAATGAGCAACAACAAAAACAAACATATAAATAGAGTGAGTATGTGACCTAGGTTAAAATAACCTTAAATTAAGAACAGAAATTATTTTGGAGACCACTATTTCAAAACTGAGTGACATATACCACAGATCACCCTTCACTGTGAGATTGGAGTCTATTGTCTAATAGAGGATTTCTTCTGCTCCAAATGCTATGAGATGAGCATTGATTGGGCAGAGTGCTGTGCGGCAGAGTGGCTAGTGGCTCCACTTACTGTTTATTAACTCAAAGCATGAGAGCCAGTGCTGCCTCCAGGTTCTGATATTGACCTGGCGCTGGAGTGATGGTGAGTCATTATGCAAATCACGGCTCTTTTAGATGCACGTCTGTAAGATGGAAACTCCAAGTGCATTTGATCTCCCTCCTTCAATAATGTTGTTTCTTGGAAGGATGATTTTATAACCTTCATGGAAACCTTCAGGGTAGATTTTTATAACCGCCATATCTTAGCTCTGCTCTGCATGGTACATGGCTGGACATATGAATGTTTTAGAATCTCCTCTCGGATCCAATGTCACCCCAAAATCAGAGGTGTATCAGGTGCGACTGCTAAATGATATTTTAATGACGTCGTCCATTCAACCACAACACTGATCAGGGGCTCCATCACCTGCATGAAGGCAATAATCTGCCATCTTGAAAGAAACCAGAGGAACTAAAAAGCATAGTATGGGATTCCACACCAATACACTTCTTTTGTCAAATTCAGTGCTCATGGTTCTTTAATCTATAATCTGTAACCTATAATCTATAAAAACCCCTCTTGGTATCTGTGGGCTTTGAAGATGGGAAACAACTGAGGTGGCTGAAGCAGAGCCATGCTATATTCCAACCAATCAACACATTGCTTGTAGAGCCAGTACCAGCCATGTTGCCCAGCCCAGCCACAGTCTCTCACCGCTATCTCCTTCAGGTCTTTGTCATGGAGGTTCTGCAGGGGGTCAATGAAGCTCTGCTTGACCTCTATGTCCAGAGCGTCCTTCACCTCTCCCAGTTCACGCATGGCCTCTCCCACGTCCAGGAGAGCAAGGCCTTCACACACACAAACACAAAAATACCATAATTAGCTCTGGGAGTGCTGGGGCACTGAAGCATTCTCTCTGCATCAGCATACAATTGATTGCATTTGTCATTTTAACATTAAAATACAATATCTTACATCTGAACTTAAAAAGATTGCAATTGAGTATATCGATAATGAAATGCCTTCTAAGAAAAATACTAAAAACTGTATGAATAACTTAGTGTGGTAAACTGATGATCATCTAATAGCTACTGTATCTTCAAAGTGTCACCCCAGTGCCTAGACCCAACAGCATAATGGTGGTGACTGAGTGTATTAGAACAGTGACAGTACCAAAGTTGGATTCCTCGCCAAGCTCCCGGCCAAACTTCTGCAT
>NC_084995.1:43147563-43152563 GCF_963854185.1 Sardina pilchardus | reverse complement strand
TCCATCCACTCAACCTCTTGATCAAAGGCACACACACTCCACGCACACTCCACTCAGGCCGGGAACACAAGACCGCAGCGACACAACACAGAGAAAGAGATGCACAGGGACACAGAGAGAGAAAGAGAGAGGAGAGAGAGAGAGAGAGAGAGAGAGGGAGAGAGAGAGAGGGGGAGAGAGAGAGAGAGAGAGAGAGAGAGAGAGAGAGAGAGGGGGAGGGAGAGAGAGAGAGGGGGAGAGAGAGAGAGGGGGAGAGAGAGAGAGGGGGAGGGAGAGAGAGAGAGAGGGTAGTGGAAGGGGAATGAAACAGAGAGGGAGAAAACAGTATTAAAGCTGCATGCATGGAGGAGAGAGAGATGGAGGTGTTTTGCTTGGCCACAGACACAACAATAAAGAAAAGAGAGGGAGAGGGAGAGAGAGAGAGAGAGCGAGAGAGAGAGAGAGGGGGAGGGAGAGAGGGAGAGATCCCTATGGGCCAGCAGTGTTTCTGAATTTGACATCTAAGCATGCTGCTTGAAGGAGACTATAGCTCTGCACTTTGATGTGAGATAACCGCATTGTACCTCTGTCCCAAAGATCATACACATACTGCTCCTCTCATGCAAGTGGACATGCACACACCACACACACACACACATGCACACACACAAACACACACACACATGCACAGACAGAGAAAGGAAGAGAAGGAGAGAGAGAGAGACAGTGAGTGAGTGAGTGAGAGAGAGAGAGAGAGAGAAAGACAGAGAGACAGAAAGAGAGAGAGAGAGAGAGAGAACATCCATGTTTGGAAGGATTAAGGGTGTGTGAGAATCAGAGCCATGGTGATGAGACAGCGATGTAATCCTCCCGCCCCACCAGGCTGGTGAGCCCCACACACACACACACACACACACACACACACACACACACACACACACACACACACACACACACACACACACACACACACACACACACACACACACACACACACACACACACACACACACACACACACACACACACACACACACACACACACACACACATACACACACACCCCCTCAGTGATAAGGGGCTCAAGAGTGGAGGACCCAGTGTATGGGGTGCTGCTGGGTTATGCTGTAATTGCTGTAAAATCACTCATTTCCACTGCAGGCAAAACATCCAATCAAATGGCCCATGTGTCAGTTAAGGGCTGTGTAACATCAAATCAAACGGCCCACTCTGTGCATGTAGCCTATCAGTTAAGGGCTGTGTAACATCCAATCAAATGGCCCACTCTGTGTATGTGTCAGTTAAGGGCTGTGTAACATCCAATCAAACGGCCCAGTCTGTGCATATATCAGTTAAGGGCTGTGTAACATCCAATCAAACGGCCCACTCTGTGCATGTGTCAGTTAAGGGCTGTGTAACATCCAATCAAACGGCCCAGTCTGTGCATATATCAGTTAAGGGCTGTGTAACATCCAATCAAACGGCCCACTCTGTGCATGTGTCAGATAAGGGCTGTGTAACATCCAATCAAACGGCCCGCTCTGTGCATGTGTCAGTTAAGGGCTGTGTAACATCCAATGAAACGGCCCACTCTGTGCATGTAGCCTATCAGTTAAGGGCTGTGTAACATCCAATCAAACGGCCCGCTCTGTGCATGTGTCAGTTAAGGGCTGTGTCCACTGTAACACTGTGTGCCCACATCATGATGCAGGTACACATGGGTTGCCTCAACCTGTGTGTATGACCGTTACAATCATGCATAACCTTAACCTGTGTGTATGACCGTTATGGTCATAAATAACCTTAACCTGTGTGTATGACCGTTATGATCATAAGTAACCTTAACCTGTGTGTATGACCGTTACGATCATGCGTAACCTTAACCTGTGTGTATGACCGTTATGATCATGCGCTGTCTTAACCTGCGTGTATGACCGTTAACGATCATGCGCTGTCTTAACCTGTGAATATGACCGTTACGATCATGCGTTACCCTAACCTGTGTGTATGACCGTTACGATCATGCGTTACCCTAACCTGTGTGTATGACCGTTATGATCATGCGTTACCCTAACCTGTGTGTATGACCGTTACGATCATGCATAACCTTAACCTGTGTGTATGACCGTTACGATCATAAGTAACCTTAACCTGTGTATATGACCGTTACGATCATAAGCAACCTTAACCTGTGTGTATGACCGTTACGATCATGCGTTACCCTAACCTGTGTGTATGACCGTTATGATCATGCGTTACCCTAACCTGTGTGTATGACCGCTAGGATCAATCTGTATGGAGATCAGGAGAGACGGTACTGTTGTGCCCTGCGGTGCGCTAACGCATGGAGGCTGGAGGAAGAGTCGTGGACGCAGCTGATCCCAGGTCTGTTTCAGGTCTGTTTGCGTCAGCTCTACCCAAAATACTGAAGACACGAGAGTTTTTCCATAATGAGGGGATCCAAGCATTGGCGTCATTAACCATACCAAGGGCACATGCACACACACACACACACGCACGCGCACACACATACACAATTTTCCCTCACCCAAGAACAAGAACAAACACACACTCACAAATACACACACACACACGGTGCTGCAATGAGTCATGCCCCCCACGGGCCTCAACAGTCCTGTGCAGAAGGTAGAGGCTTTCTTTAAACACACAGAGCGTGTGAGGTGAGGAAACAGTCCTGTGCAGAAGGTAGAGGCTTTCTTTAAACACACAGAGCGTGTGAGGTGAGGAAACAGTCCTGTGCAGAAGGTAGAGGCTTTCTTTAAACACACAGAGCTTGTGAGGTGAGGAAACAGTCCTGTGCAGAAGGTAGAGGCTTTCTTTCAACACACAGAGCGTGTGAGGTGAGGAAACGGCACAAAGGCAGAGAGCCGAGCGCGTCATTACTAGTCAGGACAGAGCGTGTCTTCCCAGAGCCTCAGCTACACAGCCTTAATCAATAGCTGCTCCTGCATGCACACACAGGAGGCTACAGGAACGTTTACACAACAAATGTCAATTCAATTCAATTCCCTCCACTGCAGTTTTACAAATGCATGAGTCCGTGACACAGACTACTCCACAACACACTGTTATTGCCATGCTTAAGATTCTAGATATTACAACTGTTAAGCTGAATCAACATTCATCTTTCAATGCAAAAAAGGAGTGTGTAAAAACAAGATAAAGACACTAAATCTGAGGTAAAAGGTACTGAAAAAAAGTGACATTATCTGTCCGTGCAGCAAGATAATTTCACTTGACGAGATTTCTTGAATTAAGATGACTAAACCTAGAAATAAGATTATAGTGTACATATTGTGTACAACAATACACCGGTATAGGCCAGCTACATAGATAGCTTCATACTACCGAGTGGCTGCTAGTTGTAATGAAATGGCCTTTCTTTAAGATTAGGTTTAATCCTGCCATATCAATGCACTGCATCAGCATTCATCCTGAAGACTTATGCCCTCTCCAGTAATCTTATATGAGAGGGTGTCTTGGCTGTGTCCTCTAGGGTGAGTTTATGTGCTCCACGAGTGATTGAGCTCATAATTCATGTGCAGATTCACTGCAGTAGCGTAGCGTAGCGCAGGTCTTTCACCAGCTACAGGATTAATAGTGATGTCAGCACGAGGGCTCATAACGCTCCTCTGACACTAGTCATGCGAACACAACGGCTCGTTTCAATCCTGGAAACCACGGAGACGCACTGCTGCCTCTGGCCTGGAGATCAATATTAATTAAGGCTTGTCTCCGTGACGACGCCTGTCACTGGTCCACGACCTTTCAAGGCGTCAGCCTGCCAGTGGGGGAGGGGGGGTGGGGAGAGATGCGCATGTCTCCAGCACTGCTTCCTCTCATTGCCTGCTGCTGCACCGCCCCCATCCCCCCAGACTGACCACAACCACAACTCTGACAAGTCCACACCTACTGACGCCTCACACACACACACACACACACACACACACACACACACACACACACACACACACACACACACACGCACACACACACACGCTCCTCTGTGCTCTCTGAGGTGAACGAGGCTGTACTCCGTCACACACATCACCTCAGGAGCCCCACCAGCACCTCCGCCAAACACCTCCGCCAAACCGCCTGCCGTTACGAGGAGAGGAGCTGCTCGCCGTGTGCTCGGATAAAAATACAAGCCGTCAGATTAGTCCAGCGGGCAGCGGCCGGGCTGAGGGCCAGAGCAGGAGGACAGGCTAAACCCTCGGGGGCCTTTGCCCCGGGCCAGACACCCTCTTAAGCCTGCTAATGGAGCCGCAGACACACTTCCTGGATCAGAGCCACACCATTGGGTGTGAGGCCCAGGCCTCTTAGCGCAGATCAACCGTGGGGAAGACATGAACGCAATTAGCAGCTCGCATGGAGCACACAAAATGGCTGCCTGTTTTTGTGAGGGGCCTCAGTTCCTGAAAGTATCCAAGTATCTTCATCAACAAACATGCGCGAGAAGACAATAAGGAGTGCGTGAATGTTGCCTTTGAATCAACCTCTCTTAAAAGTACAAATGTGAGTAAATGGCTTGTTTTTCTTTGAGACGCATGACTTCAAGCCTGTCACAGATCAGGCACAGCAGCATCCATCTATTCAGCTCCTCCTATGAAACCTTCCAGGACTGTTAAAGAGCTTAGTGAGGGCAAGGCAGTAGCGTTTCCTCCCCAAAGTCCTGTGGATTTAAAGTTGTGAAGTTGAAGGTATTTAATAGAGCGCCGATTAAACTTCACAGCCTCTCATTACATCACAGCGAGCATAGTGTGCTGCATGCCGTGTTGGTCATGCCAGAGGAGCAGATTAATCTGATAGCGCAGTTTAAGGAGACGCACAGAGATCTGGCTCTGGAGCAGGCACAGGTCTAGTGTCCCAGCTCTCTCCCTTTCTCTCTCATTCTCACTCTCCCTTTCTCTCTCATTCTCTCTGCCTTTCTCCCTCTCATTCTCTCTCCCTTTCTCCCTCTCATTCTCACTGTCACTTTCTCGCTCTACCTCTCTTTC
>NC_084995.1:43137563-43142563 GCF_963854185.1 Sardina pilchardus | reverse complement strand
GCTGTGCTGCCCTGTGCTGTGCTGTGCTGCCCTGTGCTGCCCTGTGCTGCCCTGTGTTGTGCTGTGCTGTGCTGCCCTGTGCTGTGTTGTGCTGTGCTATGCTGCCCTGTGCTGCATCTTTAACTGAGCACTCTGTTTAATCCCTCACAGGTGAAAAACACCCTGGAGATGCACATACAGTGACATCTAAATATGGAAATCTGCCATGAAATGCTGTGTGAAGCACCTGTGGAGCGCAGGCACAGGTGTTTAAAGGAATTTGAAATTTGAAATGAAGAGCAAACAGCAGAATGAAAAGCATGGCTCTCAGAAAAAGAGCTTAAAGTACAACTTGTATGTGTCAAGTCAGGCCTTCAAACACTAATTATTCAAATCTACTGAATGAATATGAACCATCATCAAAAGCTGACACCCAGACAGAGTGGGCTACACAGCAACAGCAGTTAATAACCACAGATCAGAGCTCAGAAGCACATTAAAACACTGACAGCACAAACAACAACACAAGACTAATGTGTTTGGGTTTCCTAAGCGTCAGAGAGCGGGAAAAGACAATCTTTCAGCTCGGGGGAGAGGCAGAGATGATTCCTGCCTACAGATCAATACAGCGGCACAACACATTCCCCACCGGCTGGGCGTGGAGCTCTACACCCCCCAGACATTCAATCAGACACGCCGCACCTGTACCAGACAAATGGGACATGAGAAACTAGATAACACACAAGAGCTTTCTCTGTGTGTGTGTGTGTGTGTGTGTGTGTGTCTTAGAATAAGAGAGCGAGAGAGAGAGAGGGAGAGGGAGAGAGAGAGAGAGGGAGAGGGAGAGAGAGAGAGAGGGAGAGGGAGCGAGATTGTGGGTGGGTGCGTGCTATTTTTAGACTTGGGTCTAATAATTAAAATTTCCTTGAATTTAATGAGGCCATGCGGCGCTCGGTCTTGCAGCAGCACGAGCATGAGAAGAGGGTCGGTACTGTGGGACTGGAGAGGAACAGCTAGAGCACAGACACACAGTACAGACACACAGTGAAGAATCAGGAACACAAAGTAGAATGCAAATGAAATGACTGAAGACAACCCAGCCTGCTCATACAGAGTGCTGCATCACTGCAGGATCAGATGCAGAAGGGGGGGTGAGAGGGAGGGGGGGGGGGGGGGGTGTTCAAGCATCAGCTCCAGGACCCAATCTGGTCCAGTCCTTCTGAATGAATGGGCCGTGCTGATAAGACACGGACAGCCTCTTCAAGGCGCGTTATTCATGCTGGTCAGACAGAGTCTGGACCCGTGCCCTGGGCACCAGCGCGGGCCAGGCACCCGGCCATCTCAGGACGCATCCTGGAGTGCCCATCCTGGAGTGCCCATCCTGGAGTGCCCATCCTGGAGTGCCCACTGCAGTGGTGGCGATCGCAGCCCCCGCGCCCCCGGCACCAGATCAGCGGCGAGGACTTGGGTGAGACCGAGCCGCTTCACACACTCCAGCGGGTGTGTGTGTGTGTGTGTGTGTGCGTGCACAGCTAGCTGGCTGGCTGGATGTGCCACTGCTGGAGGAGGCCACTGGAGAAGAGCATCAATTATGTAGTGGGCCTGCTAAGAACACACACACACACACACACACACACACACACACACACACACACAGACACACACACACACACACACACACACACACACACACACACACACACACACACACACACAGACACAGACACAGACACACACACACACACACACACACACACACACACACACACACACACACAGACACACAGGCGCACACACACACACACACACACACACACACACACACACACACACACACACAGCCAGCCCAGCATCTGCAGCCTCTCCAAATGCAGCACGCATCGTTGCCATACCAACACAGGGCCATCTTGCTGCCACCTGGAGCTTCCTGGTCCCCCCACTCTCCTCTGGGCTGCTGGGAGACTCCGGGGGGAGGAGGGGGGGGCACCACCACCACTGCAGCAGACCCATCTCATATGCAGGCAGGCAGGCAAACAGGAGCGCTTCAGCCTTCAGCCAGCAGCCGGGGAGCTTGAGGAGCGTCCTGTGACTTGGGGTAGTGTCTACTTAAATGAGATTTGCCCTAATCCTGCTTGCCTTAATCCATACCTCCTCAGGGTCCACATACTGCGTGTGCATCTGTGTCTTTGTGCTTAAGGAGAGGTGTTCTTTCAGCAGTACACATAATGGGAGCAGTAAACACACACTTCAAAACAAAGCTCTCTCACTGTGTGTGAGTGTGTGTGTGTGTGTGTGTGTGAGTGCGTATAACATGGATAAGGGACCTTTGTGTACAGAAAAAGGGATGGGTATATTTAGACCAACGGAAAAGAATTGCATGTCGTTAGACTGTGACTTCACTGAAATGCCAATGGATAAGATGTTCATATTAAGATATTGTTTGACAGCATGCTTGGCTCATGTAAGGCTCATATCCCAAAACCTGCACCTCAAAAGTCCTCACTGTGACTGATCCTCAATCATTCAGAACAGAAGCTGAAGAAGTGATATATTACAATTTGTCTTAAATCTTAAATCTCATTTTAAATCTCAACTTTTCTTAATCCATTGGCCGATAAATTTGCTTTTATTTATGTCTTAATTTCAAAAGATTGTGACTTATTTTAAGTCGAATAATCTTACAAGAAAGCTCAAAGTAAGTATCTTTATACTAAAAACAATACAAACTATATTAGATTGGAAGATTATATCACTTTTTGCAGTGATAAGTAGCAGCCCAACAGGCCTAGCAGTCTGACTGTACCAGCACATTCTAGCACAACAGTAACCACATCATACTGAGTGAGCCATGCCAAGCAGGCTAACCAAAGCCCCTTATGAGAGACATTTACTAACTCTGGGCATGAAGGTGCACTTAATCTGCACTGGGTATGAAGGTGCACTTAATCTGCACTGGGTATGAAGGTGCACTTAATCTGCACTGGTATGAAGGTGCACTTAATCTGCACTGGTATGAAGGTGCACTTAATCACATCTCTGAGTAATGTCTGGTGGAGGGGAGGATCTCCAGGAGGAGCACACTAGTCTTAGTGCTGCTGCAGGGAGCTCTAGCCACATACACTGTATTGTAATAGAGCAGCTGCCATCAGCACAGCTAATCCCAGGCCCAGGACAAGTCTGTTTGCCTGTTCAGATGTTGCAGAGTCAAGCGAGAGGCTCTGACTGGCTGTCTCAGCGGAGAGGGCGTGTGAGCTCGTAAGTGGCCCAGAGGGCGTGTGAGCTCGTAAGTGGCCCAGCTGGGCGGAAATGGCATGTTCGGCCGTGGCATGACTGAGTCATCACTCGGATGGCACTGCCCCCCCCCCCCATGCCCAGCATCCCGCTGCCCGCCATGTTGTTTCCATGGCCACCTGTCATTAGCTTGGCGCGCTGTCGCTACTCTGACAGGCTAATTGGGAGCGATCTTCACCAGCTCCAGAGTGCAGTCTGTTGGAGAACTCAGCTGTTTGCTGGTCCTGTTCCACATTCACACACACAAACACACACACACACACACGCGCGTGCACGCACGCACGCACGCACACACACGCACACACTTGGGCAATCTATGTGATCTACTGTATATGGACAGTGCTGAAATATTATTCCGGGCTGAGCCAAAGTCTGTCCAGAGGGCCTGAGCTCAGCCCTGACTCAGCTAACCCAGTGACCTGTCCTCAAGTCTGGCCAGTGTCCCCACCTGTCCTGTCCTGTCCTCCCCCGCCCAGATGCACTGCTCCTCCCCAGCCATCCTGAGAGGCTGCCAGGGCTCCCTGCAGTGGGTGATGCCCGGAATGACTAATGGGGGGGGGGCTGAATAAAACATCCCGGAGTCTGCAGTGAACAGGTTCAGACGCACAGCCTGCACTGAGCAATCTGATCACAGCCATCTGCAACATCTCCCTGTGCTGTTATCTGAGATAGAGAGAGGGAGGGAGGGAGGGAGGGAGGGAGGGAGGGAGAGAGGGAGGGAGGGAGGGAGGGATAGAGGGAGAGGGAGAGGGAGAGAGAGATAAGGAGAACGAAAGGGAGATTAGGAGGGAAAGAGGAAAGGTGAGTAACAAAAGTGAAAGTCAGAGACTTAAGAGATAGAAAGATTGAGAGAGAGGGAGGAAGAGAGAGAAAGAGAGGGAGGGAGAGAGAAGGAGAGAGAGAAGAGGGGGTGTTTTGGGAGTGGTAGATAAAAGAGAAAGTAAAGAGGGATGCATGGCGGCATGACAAGACTCCCTATGTGCCCAGGGTGGCATCGGATATGAGTGAAGATCTGCCAAGCTTACCCCCAAACTCACAACACACACTCCCCTTCCACAACACACACTCCCCCTCCACAACACACACTCCCCCTCTACAACACACCCAGACGCATTTGGACTGGTGTGTGTGTACAGCAAAACGTATTGTGGAACAGGAAGCGCTCAAACCTTGTTATCCCCACCTGAATGGCGTGGAATCATAATAGTTGGGAGTGCTGTCGACAATGAGCTCTCCAACAATACACACACACACAATGCACAGGTGTACACACGTCTTCAATGGTGTTCACACAGAGATACACCTCAGAGCGAGGAAATGAGGGGCTGCTCTGACTGTGGAGATGCAGACGCTCTCTCTCTCTCTCTCTCTCTCTCTCTCTGTAAAATGTTGCCTCACAGATGAGAGCAGACCTTGGGTCGGTCCTCAGACACTCATTGTAGATGTAAACAGGAAGAGTGTTAAACACTAAACTCCTCTGAACACACACAAACACACACAAACGCGCGCACACACACACACACACACACAGCTGAGAGTCTGGTCCAGCGGCAGCATCAGTGCAAAATCTACTGGGGGGTTTAATAGCTCACACACACCAATCAGCTTAATGTGCTGCAGTGGAGCCAGTGCAGTGGGAGACACAGCACACACACACACAGAGCTCAATGACACAGCACACACACACACAGCTCAATGACACAGCACACACACACACAGCTCTATGACAC
>NC_084995.1:43105063-43132563 GCF_963854185.1 Sardina pilchardus | reverse complement strand
ACCCAACGCTCCACGGAGGGAGCCCACAGCCCAGCACTGCTAACACACTGCACACACACACCCAGCGCTCCACGGAGGGAGCCCACAGCCCAGCACTGCTAACACACTGCACACACACACCCAGCGCTCCACGGAGGGAGCCCACAGCCCAGCACTGCTAACACACTGCACACACACACCCAGCGCTCCACGGAGGGAGCCCACAGCCCAGCACTGCTAACACACTGCACACACACACCCAGCGCTCCACGGAGGGAGCCCACAGCCCAGCACTGTTAACACACTGCACACACACACCCAGCGCTCCACGGAGGGAGCCCACAGCCCAGCACTGTTAACACACTGCACACACACACCCAGCGCTCCACGGAGGGAGCCCACAGCCCAGCACTGTTAACACACTGCACACACACACCCAGCGCTCCACGGAGGGAGCCCACAGCCCAGCACTGCTAACACACTGCACACACACACCCAACGCTCCACGGAGGAGCCCACAGCCCAGCACTGCTAACACACTGCACACACACACCCAACGCTCCACGGAGGAGCCCACAGCCCAGCACTGCTAACACACTGCACACACACACCCAACGCTCCACGGAGGAGCCCACAGCCCAGCACTGCTAACACACTGCACACACACACCCAACGCTCCACGGAGGAGCCCACAGCCCAGCACTGCTAACACACTGCACACACACACCCAACGCTCCATGGAGGGAGCCCAGCACTGCTAACACACTGCACACACACACCCAACGCTCCATGGAGGGAGCCCAGCACTGTTAACACACTGCACACGAGCACCCAACGCTCCACGGAGGGAGCCCAGCACTGTTAACACACTGCACACAAGCACCCAACGCTCCACGGAGGGAGCCCAGCACTGTTAACACACTGCACACACACACCCAACGCTCCATGGAGGGAGCCCAGCACTGCTAACACACTGCACACACACACCCAACGCTCCATGGAGGGAGCCCAGCACTGCTAACACACTGCACACACACACCCAACGCTCCACGGAGGGAGCCCAGCACTGTTAACACACTGCACACACACACCCAACGCTCCATGGAGGGAGCCCAGCACTGCTAACACACTGCACACACACACCCAACGCTCCATGGAGAGAGCCCAGCACTGTTAACACACTGCACACACACACCCAACGCTCCACGGAGGGAGCCCAGCACTGCTAACATAACACACTGCACACGAGCACCCAGCGCTCCATGGAGGGAGCCCAGCACTGTTAACACACTGCACACGAGCACCCAACGCTCCATGGAGGGAGCCCACAGCCCAGCACTGTTAACACACTGCACACGAGCACCCAACGCTCCATGGAGGGAGCCCACAGCCCAGCACTGTTAACACACTGCACACGAGCACCCAACGCTCCACGGAGGGAGCACAGCACTGTTAACACACTGCACACACGCGCCACTTTGGGCCGTTCCAACGCACTGTCATAAATCTGCTATTAATCATTGACAGGTGACCATAAACGCAGCCTGTGTATGTGCCAAAGTCTGTGTTGTGGGATGCAGGTGAGGAATGCTGGCGATTTACGAGTGCATTGCCGTGAGCAGCCCCCTGAGTGTCCGGCGAGGTCCAGTGTGGTGCAGGACACAGAGCGGCCATGTTGCCTGAGGAAGGGGCTGCAATCGAAGGTACTCTGAGGCGCAGCGACGGACTGACTGACCTTCATGGCCTCTGCATTCTCAGTTAGCATGGCCGCCTTCTAATAAAGAACAGTGATTCACAGAACAGAACCCATTGCCCTTGCTGGAGAGTGTATGTGTGAGGGACAGAATGAGTGAGTGAGTGAGTGAGTGAGTGAGTGTGAGAGAGAGAGAGAGAGAGAGAGAGAGAGAGAGAGAGAGAGAGAGTGTGTGTGTGTGTAGGGGAGAGAAAAAAGAGGGAAAGAGAGAAAGAGGGAGACAGAGAGAGAGAGAGAGAGAGAGAGAGAGAGAGAGAGAGAGAGAAGGGGGGAATGAGACACAGAGAGAGATGGAGACTACTTGTGCATGGTCACGCAAAGGTTGGATTTATGGCAGAGTTCCCCTGGCGGATTCCTGCTCCGTAAAGCACATAATCACAAGCTTTTATTCCTCCCACACAGCACAGCACAGCACAGCACAGCACAGCACAGCACAGCACATGCAGAGATTCAGAGGCCAGCCTAAGCAATCACATCACAACCACATACAGTAAGCCACTGAGCTCAGGGCACTCTGTGACTGGACGCTGGACAGGACGGGCCAATGGCCATGCCTGTGTTCATACGAGAGACTTAGGTGCTACTGCTGTTCCATAATGTGGCTCTATTGCCCATCCCCCCCTTGCCTTATGCTGCAGGGTGGGGGTTTGGGGGAGTGGGGTAAGTGGCAGTTGGGGGGTGGGGGGTGCAGAACAGTTGCCTGCAGATTAATGGAGCAGACTTTAGAGCCGGAGGTCTGAGCTGGGCTAGATTAGAGCTCCTGAGATGGGGGACCCTTCTGTTTGCTCAAAGTATGTGTGCTTAAAAAAATCACACACACACACACACACACACACACACACACGGTCGGTCTCACACACACACACACACACACACACACACACACACACACACACACATACACACACACACACACACACACACACACACACACACACACACACGGTCGGTCACACACACACACACACACACACGGTCGGTCACACACACACACACACACACACACACACACACACGGTCGGTCTCACACACACACACACACACACACACACACACACACACACACACACACACACACACACACACACACACACACACACACACACACACACACACGGTCGGTCTCACACACACACACACACACACACACACACACACACACACACACACACACACACACACACACACACACAGCTTTCAGGGGAGGACAGCTCCATTGGTGACTGGAGCTGTGGAGCTGTCCATTAAATATGCATAGCGTACAGATCAGATCAGATCTTGAATTCACTCCAGGCCTACACATACATTTGCACAAAGCCATCCTGAGCAGGGGAATGCACACGTGTACATCACACACTACAAGTGAGCAGCTGTGTTATAGTCACAATACAAAACACACAAGAGAACAGGGTGAACAACTGGGGGAAATGATAGGCAAAGACTGTTTAAATACAGTGTCATTTCCCATTTTAAAATATCCATTTTTATCCATCACAGTTCTATTACAATAACAATCACAAAATGGCTGTCCTCTTGCTTTTTTGCTATTTTTGTCAAAATCATGCTATGATAAATGGAGTTCTGTGTGTATTTATGGAAGACACGTCTCTATGCCATGCTGAATGGTCTCAAGATCTGAGCCTGGCCTTTGAAGGGAGATCTCTCCAGAGGGTCTAGCTGGGGCGGCAGGGGACCAGTGACTCAGCCACCGTCCCGCTGTTCCACCCGGAGCTCGTGTGTCCTCTCCTGCTCTCTCACTAGGGGAGTGCAAGGCTCGTGCTTATTTGCCGTCTGCCTAGTGAACCGGTGGCTGAAACCTTTTGGTTGCAGATCCGCGAAATCGTGGCCTGTCCACGTGAAGCCTATCTGAATAACGTCAACGAAACGTGCGCGAATACTACAGAACAAATATGTGCACTTAGAACTAACACATTTTTTAATTATAGCAAGATACGCAAAGAGCGTATGGGATGAGGGGAAATCATCATGAGCATATGAAGAACCATCGCCTCAAACCGGTACAAAAATGTCCCATAACACCGTCATGACTGAAGATAGGATATAGTCATTAATTATTCTTGTACAATGTACACAACTGTGGATGGATATTTGAGATTTAAAGGGCACCAAGGTCAGGGTAAGCAACCGTTAACAACCACCAACTACAGTAGGGCGCTCAGCACAATTACCTAACATCCCTATAATATGCAACTCACGCAGATTCCCTAATTACAGATGAATCACTGGGCCACCCTGTGTACTGGACCTATACTTCCATAGGGCGGGAAGCTCCGTGTTTTATACCGATACTATCCCATACCATCCGGGAATGTCATCTGAAGGGGAGTCTGTCCACTGTCACATTTTCATACCGTCTGTCCAACGAACCGTGACGTTGTCCATTAAGCTTACGCGCAGGACAGTTTACGTTTGTTTTTGTATGCCCTTTTTTAAATTCTTTTTTTAATTTTTATTTTTTTTTATCTGCATTCAATTGCATTCACTAGTTAACACATCGCATTGACTGCAGAAATATAGGCCTATATTGCAAATGCTATGTTATGAAATAGTTGTAAACAGTTGTCTCCACATAGCGTGTAGGTAAAAAATGTCCATCGCTATACACAACAAATGTATTTGCCCGTTTACATGCGCATTTCGAGCCATATTTGCGCATAGGCTGCGCTTTACGTTGTTCCGTACGGGCTGTATAAAGACAGGCGATTTCAGTGCTGTACGAGGCGACTGCAACATAGCACACATCTCCATCTTCACTGTGCATCCTGCACTTGTGCTTACCTGAGTGGCTTTGTGGAATTGCTTCTTCAGTCCTGCTACTGACATGGCTCCGGCTGCTGTGTTACTCTACTCTGAGAATGGATCTGAGTGTGGACCACAGTGGGGGCCGCTGTCCTAATGCGTGGTTCTAGTATCTGTCGAGGCAAACCCTACTCGTGCGTCTTAACAACTGGGGATTCCAGGCGCAGGGGCTGGCTCGAGCTATGTTAAGGCTATGGGAATGTCAACTCGAATGCAGACACGCAAGTGACGTCGATTCAGTCGCTAGCCAGCCCTCTTAAAGGTGCAGTCGAAATAGCTTGGCTTTTTGATTACGACTGTCAGCCGTGCCAAGGTTTTCTAAGGCCTGTAGCGTAGATTCCCATCACGCCATTTTAACGTATAGCAGTGTGGCGCTTAAAAAGAAGGTGCTAAAATTGGGAAACAGCGCACGCAAGGGCGGAATCTCGGTTACGAACGGAAATTACGTCACGGAAAGCAAGGCAGGTTGTTAATTATTCTCACTTTGAATCGAGAGAGGACAGATCACCTACATGACTAGATCGCATTAATCTGTAATGTGCACCTCTGCGGGGGGAAAAAACATAAAAAAAACCCCATTTATTTCATTTCTCAAAACGGGTAATTTACTTTAACATAGTGTTTATTGTAGTACCCCTATGCTGCAGTCTATACAAATGAAAGCAATTGTCGTTGAAAGCGAGGAAGGGACATTATACTTCAGTACTACAGTTTTCTTTTGCAAACAGACACTGCAAAGAAAAGACTATAGGGCCTTCGGCACCCCACATGGACTCATTGTCGTCAGCACCTTGGACAGCGCACGACGCGTAGTTCTGCAGAAAACACGTGAGCCACAGTTATCCACTCATAGCAAGCGACGTCACCAACTGGTAAAACAACCCAAAGCACTGTCCAGCACGAACTTAGAGGACAGGAACCCGAATGCCTTCTAGTTGGCTACAATACATGAGCTTGAATGGGGGCCTACACGGGTTTCGTCAAGAAAGGCAGGAACAGGGAATGATAGGCTTCCATACCACCAAAATATTCAATATGTCTTCACAACAAATCTGTTCAGGGGTAAACTGCTTTGGTAAGCTGTGGGCAGGAAGTGCTAGATTAGGCATCCATGTTTTACTCATAGGCCTGCTAGTGCTTAGTCACACAGCCTACTGATAGGACACAAACATATTGCGCACCCACTGGCGCATTACAACATGTGTGAGTATGCATTTCACAGTGCTAAGGCAACATAATGGCACAGCGCGCAGTCATCTAGCAGAAAACACACCTTTTAATTAGTATATTTTAGCAGCAGTGGGGACACTATATAGCCTATTGGAGAACGCCACACTTGATCTTTTTTCCATTTTTTTCCAATATCTTGGCGCTTATGAGCAGCATCAAGGACGGGGCTGTTTTGGAATTTCTGGAGATGCATATAGGTGGATATTATAATAACAACCATATGGTCACGTCCTTAACGTCGTTGCCAAATAGCTGCTGTTGACTCGCCATCTGTCTCTTAACAATTGCACGAGGAGATGCGGGCTGCAGTGGGCACTGGGCCCCCTCCTACTAAAACGCTGCCTGTATCTGTGTGACTGCGCTCCTCCTATTAAAATGCTGCCTGTATCTGTGTGATTTCGCTCCAGGAGATCTCCGAGCCAAGGGCATAAACATGCGTCAGATGGTGCGTGGGTGTCTGCTGCTCCCGCTGGGAACACCCACCCACCATCCACACGCTTCTATCTCCAAACGGAATTCTATTAGTGTGAGGAAATTGAGTTAGCTCGACTTTTACGCTGGACAATGTTTTACTGAAAAATTAGACAAACGCGAAGCTGCAGGAAGCGCAGTCAGTAGTGAATGTATGGGCACAATGACAAGATGTTGGATCCAGCATGTCAGATCTGGACTGATGCTGCCCCCAAGTGACCATATTGTAAAGTGCATAACAAGAGAATAAACCGATTTGATTTGTGTGTACACACACACACACACACACACACACACACACACACACACACACACACACACACACACGTTTGCACAATGTTTCATGTGTCATATTTTTACAGGCTTAAAGCCATACAGTTTGCTAAAGGTGCAAAATTAATAGAACCCTATGCTCTCTCTGAAATGCATGACAGAATTCAAGATCTATGGTGGAAATTAGAAACAAAAACAAAAACAAAAAAACGCATGACAAACTATTTTTATGTTTCAGAATATTAAGACAACATCTTTATTAAATAGAATGACTATTCGGGTAAAGACTCAACACAGTCTCATGTGATTTCCAGAGTAAACCATTCACATGAGAATGTGTTTCAGCTTAATCAGTATAGCTCTATCAATGGTACCTTGGGATATCTTTTTGAAAGCTTTGTAAATTATCCTACGCCTATTACAGTTTTTTCCAATTGCTAACACACTAAAATGACATTCATAGCACAATTAATCAAACTGACACACAAAGAGCAACACATCCTCTCAAGTCTCCAAATGTCTAAACACATTTTCAGCTTTACACACATTTTGCAATGCAAAATGGCACTTTTTGCATGCACTGAACACAGTTTTCTGCATAAGACACAACAATCTGACATAAAGTCACATGTTTGCAGTTTCAAAACAATGCCATCCAAAATAACACACATGAGCTAATTGACCAATACGTGTGCCACCTAGCCAAACACCTCAATGCTTAATTTATACCACTTCCATCAGGTAGTAAGCACTATGAAAGGACCACAGGTAAGGTAAGGTAAGGCAAAGGCAACTTTATATAGCACATTTTGTCCAGCAGGGCAACCCAATGTGCTTTACAAAGATAAAAACAATACAGTAAAACCATTGAAAACGAGCACCTTTTTTACAACAAAAATGGAAGACATTGCAGGGAGAGAGAAGAGGGAGAGAGAGAGTGAGAATGAGAATGAGAGGGGAAGGGAGTCCAATAAATATACTTCCTGTGCATATGTTGCACTGACTTGTTTGGTGAAAAGACAGTTTGAACAGCATGCATCTGTATCTGCAAATATTTATGTGCACGTAAAGAACTTTATGCAATTTACGTAAACTATTTTAGTATTATGGCAAAGCATACTAAAGATAAGAGTGCTTTTCATTATGACCAACAGTGTGTATTTGGTTAGACAAAAATCTTGTGAAAGAATGAAGTGTGTGCCATGTGGTGCATAAGTTTGATTTTGGTAACGTTATATGCAGTTTTGGTTGCAGTGCTTCATTTTGCCAGGTAGATTGAGGTATTTTGCAATTTGGGGAGTGGTTTTGTGAATTGTGTGTGAATTTTCAAAATTGTGTGCGAGTTTTCAAAATTGTGTTTTAGCAATTGGAAAAAACTGTAAACTAAAGAATGTTAGCCCAACAACAATAAACTTTGATGAATTTAATGTTAATGTTTAATGTAATATATTCTTTGACACATCCTGTCCTTGTTTATATGATGCATTTGTTGTTGATAATTGTTTACTTTATCTTGATTGAATTAGTATACCAAGGCCCCCCCTCCAGGAACAACACGAACCTTACTGCTTATTTATTGTCACCATCTAGTGGTGAAATAGCAACACTGCCATTTTCATCTCTTCATACAGTACCTCTATAAATATGGCGGAGGCACTTAACACTCCAGCCTACTAGCCTTCCGACCTCCACAACCCTGGGAAATGAAATGGGTGGTTGCTGACGACCAAGAACACAAACGTGAGAATTAATTACTGAGAAGTGGTGTGAGTGAGCATGTATACGAGCTGACCTGCTTATGACCCATTACCCAAACTAGATGAGACACTGGATATTGCTTAATTCATCCATTTAAAACGAATGAATTCAATCTAAAAATATTTCTGTCTTAATTATACTCTGATGCCCCGCCTTCTCACCCCACCACCCCTGTCCTCTACAACCTCCACTGTCTCCCAGTCCAACACAGGATCAACTTCAGCTCCGCTGATGCGAACACACTCAGGACCAGCTGGACCAAGCTCCAGACCTGGGGCCACAGGGCCCCCTCCTCTGCTGCCCCCTCCCTCTGGAACGCCCTCCCCAACCACATGGAAAAATTAAGCACCCTGACATACTTTAAACAGGCTCTCAAAACTCACGTTTGCAAACTTGTTTTTTTCCTGTTAAAAGAAACAAAAACAAAACAAACAGCTTTTCCTTTTCTTTTTCCATTGCCCACCTCTCTTGCCGTCCTCTGCTTTGTCCATGCACCTGTATGCTTACTGTTCTCTGTTGATATAACCTTGTCTGAGAACCTCGTTTGTTTGTTTGTTTGTTTGTTTGTACCTATGTGTAAAACTGTATGTAAAGTGTCTAGAAAAACCCTATAAAATTATTATCATTATTATTATTATTATTTACTGACATACTTGAAATAATCCATGGTAAAACTGACAGTGTAATGCACCTGGCAAGGCCTTCCCTACATAGCCTTTCTGAAGGGACATATACAGCAGTAATTGTATTAATCAGAACCAAGGTTTAAACTGAATAAAGCCATAATTTAGTCCTTTATGTCTTTAACTTCTATTTCTAATATGTATATGGGTTGGTAATATATCCATCTGTAGTGATTCTGCATGCATGCTCACATACAGTGCCCATAACAAGTATTCACCCACCTTTGGATATTTCCACTTTTTCTTTTTCAAATAATAGAATCTTTACAATTTAAAAATACAATTTACAGTTTTTTTTGATTGCTTTGACCTGGTTGAAGAAACTGGTGACCTCTCAGTCTTCATCATCACTCTCTCAGCAGAGCAAAAGACACCTCTTGCAAATGAGTTAACCCATTGTCATTGTTTTGACACACTTCCTGCACCCTTTTGCAAATCAGTTAACGCAGATGTCATTCAAGCAGTCCAAACTCCATTGCTTTAGCTGTGGTAACCAAACAGAAACTATATGTTCCCATCTCTTAGAATCTTCTTGCCCAGTATGAAATCACTGAAGCACCTGTTTGACACTGCTTCACAAAACTTTTCAATTTGCAATCAGTCTGCAGGCTTAAAATGTGCCATGTTGTGTGTTGTAACTTGCAAGCATGGATGATCAAGGCAGATGAGAGTGAGAGTAAGAATTGACTAGAAGAGATTTTTTCTTTATTGTAGAGAATTTATATTTTTATTTTCCTTATGTCTTACACAGTGATGGATTTTACTGGATTTTTTTGGATTCTTTCATACTACAGTATATATGTGGTTTCTGTTGGAATATTTCATTTCTTAGCCACAATCTCTCAAAAGAAAAAAAAGAATGAATACTGCATTCAATAAAATGTGAAAAATCATTGTATATGATTCTGGATCTATTTTTTGCAAGAAAGCAAATTGGCACTGATATGTAAGCTGCTGACCAGTAATGCAGCACTGATTCACATTGAGAGCTGAATTTTGTATTTTGATGCCCCTTGTCTAATGACTGATTGGAAGCGCTTATGCACTTGTGTGCAAGTTGTGCTGTTTGAGGGCAAAATTTGCTTTTGGTCCATATTTTAAATGTTTTGGAGGGGTTAGAGCCTTTTGCAGGCAAAATGAGTAATTTTGACCATTGGTGCCACTGTTTAGGCCTTTGCGTTAAGAGTTTTGGAAAATGTTTTTTTGAGTCGACTACTGCGTCAAAGCAATCAAATAAAACTGTAATATGGCCTCTTTCCAATGTTTTACAAACACCCCCTCTTTAATGTCAAAGTGAGAGAGCGATTTCTACGTAATGTTAACTAATTAAATATAATGCAAAATTAGCGACTGCATAAATATTCACCCCCTTCAAATAAGCATTTAGTGGATGCACCATTGGCTGCAATAGTATAGGCTCCATACTATTGCAGCCAATGGTGCATCCACTAAATGGATGCACCATTGCATAGGTCTCAGTTGTGGATTCTAGGATAGGTCTCAGTTAGGCTTGCACGTCTTGATACTGTACTTTCATGACTTTATTTTTCTTTGCAAAACTGCTCAAGCTCCGCCAGGTTGGAAGGGGATCAGGTGTGAACAGCCCTTTTTTTAAGTTCAGCCACAGATTCTCTATAGGATTGAGGTCTGGGCTTTGACGTTAGCACTCCGGAACATACACCTTGTACACTACATTTCTGTGTAGTTTTCTCTGCTTTGGCTCATTGTCCTCTTGGAAAGTAAATCTTCTCCCAAGTCAGTTCTCTTGCAGACTGAATCAGATTGTCTTCCAGGATTTCTATATATTTTTCTGAATTCATTTCACTTTTACCTTTACTAGCCCTCCAAGGCCTGCTGTCGAGAAGTACCCCCACAGCATGCTACCACTACCATGCTTCAAATTAGGGATGGTGTATTTTAGTGATGTGCAGTCTTTAACAAAAGTTGTTGGATGCCTAACTTCACCCATCTCAACTGCTGAAGCTTTTAACTTCTTCAGAGTTGTCATAGGTGACTTGGTGGCTTGAAAATGTTTTGTATACATCCCCTCACTTACAATCTTCAATAACCTTTTCTTTGAGTTGTTTGGAGTGTTCTTTTGTCTTCATGGTGGAAGGCACTATACTTTCACACAGACCGCCAAGGTGCAAACAAACGCATTACAATGGAAATCACTTAAGAAATTCTCTGTCACATCTCTTTTTCAAAAGCCAATCCATGTGTAGTCATGTAAGCCGAGTTCAATGCCTTTGGAAACACACATTTAAAATAGAGATTTCACAGCAAGAAGCACTCTGAAATCTCAATCGGTTCCTACTGTAGGTGATTTCTATGGTTATGAGTTCTGTTTGCACCCCCAAAAACATGGCGTACCTGGTCTGTGACGTGAGTTTGTGTGAAAGAATGGTCATAGAGCTCTCTTCTTTTGAAAGTGAGCAAACGCACGTCTGCACATACAGGGACACAGCAGCTACTCATCAACTCGCTTCCATCACATGAATCAATCATGTCATAATCTTTTATTATGGCAAAATACATTTTCACAAATAAATATTAGCCTAAAACATGGGTTGTACGTTTCTGCTAAATGAGAAATTGCACTATATGTAGGAATAGCTATGGAGAACTTAATGAATACCTTCAGTAATCTATGAGTGAAAGAACTGCCTTACAAACTGTTGAAAAACCTAAACTCAAACAAAGCCTTTTTTCACACACACACACACACACACACACACACAAAAATAATATTATATGATATAGCTATATAGTTATATTATATATAACTAGGGTTGTGCAAACACCTAAACCTAAAATAGATAAATAAATAAACAGCAGAAAGGAAAATGTATAATTGAACTGGTCATGTATCACATGAGTCCTTAATGATCATGTGCATTATTACAGATACATGACCTCCTCTGTGCCCTCTACAGTCACAGCTGATGAGCTCATGTGTGGGGCACGTTCAAGACCCACATGTTTTGCACCGTTTTACTGACGAGTGGTCGCAACGGTGTGCAGCAGGCATTTCAGGTAGTGTTCTCTATTTTGGTGGGTGTGTCAGAAGTATCAACGCATAAAGTCGTATACGAAACCTTCCATTTGAAAAGGTATATCTATCTAAAGCTATTTACAGATGAAACATAAGAATGAAAAGTTGAAAATAAACTGAAATCCTTATTTACATAGATGTCATTAAGCTCAAAATAAATTCAGAAGAGAAAGCAAACAATGGTCTCGTCGGAGTGCTTGAGCTAACAGCAATGTTAAACGCACCAGCATTTGAATTTAATCTCTGTCCATCTTGAACTCACCCTTTCCGTAGCACCCGGTTCACACTGACCACACCAGTGCCGGGGCGCGGAGATCTACGGGCGGCGTCTCGGCAGCAGCAGCAGGATGTGGTGCTCCGGCGTGAGCGGTCAGCGGTGATGGAGTGCGCGGGCCCACGGCCCACTGGGCAGCGCTCAGTGCGGGCCAATAGAGCTGCGGCGGCCGTTTCTCTCCGTGCTCCGTCGCGCCATATATCTCGGCCGTAGCGGAGAGAGTAGACAGTGGCACAGGGGCCGTTTATTTCAGCAGGGCAGGCTGAGGGATGACCCCGATTCACACACACACATTCTGTGGGCTGCTCAGCTAGAGAAATAAAATCATGACTGTGAATGTGATCATGACAGAGAGGTCGAATTATTCATTCAACTTTCAAGTTTATTGATATTGAAAGTGCAGTATCACCATAAGCATGGTCTCAAAACACAGATGACCTCATGAGCAACCACATGAGTGTATTCAACCTGTTATTTAACAGCTGATGGTATGGGACACCATTTGGTGTGTTGTCTTAGCAATATTATAATAACCACATGTTTCCCGTTTACTTTATTAGCATACAATCAGAACATACTGAAATGTGTGACAGAAATGTCAGCAGGAATGAAAGAACATAAACATGTGTCCTGCTGGTTCTGATTCCAGTCGTAAATGACCATTACATGTGTTATTTCTAGCAGTGTTATAATGACCAACCTCGCAGGGCAGAAGCTGTTGAGCTGGCTGGTTCTGGTTCTGGTGGATCTGCCTGTAGGTTCTGGAGGGCTGGTCATGCCCATCCGTGGGCAGCCTGGTGGCAGGACTGGGCATTAGAACACTGCTAAAACCACAAGGCAGGACTGGGCATTATAACACTGCTAAAACCAGGACTGTGCATCATAACACTGCTAAAACCACACATTCAATGGTGGCCTAAGATTGAAACGGAGGAGAAATTCATTTTTAAAATGTCTACATGTTTCCTGCATTTTTTTGTGAATCTATTATAATAAAGAGAGAGATAAATAAATAAATATCATTATAACAAGCAAAACATTTAAGGTGACCTAATACTTTTGCATAATCTCTTTTGCATAAAAGTATTAGTATTTGCTAAGTTTGAGTGTCATCAAACCATAAGGCAGTGAACAAAATACATTTGTGTTTATTATCTGACAAAAGAAATAAATGTCAAGTACACAATAATACTCTCATCTCCTGCACAGATAAAAGGCTGCCAGTCCTACCACCTGCTGAACTGGAACCGGGAACAAAGAGAGAGAGAGAGAGAGAGAGAGAGAGGGAGAGACAGAGGGAGAGATGAAAGAGTGAGAGTCAGGGCTTCGTGGCAGACTGGGCACCAGTGGCCTGAGCGGCGGGTTGGATGCCCGGTGCTCTGAGCCTCTCCCCCCGCTGGTGCTGGCGCAGGCCGGCCTTCCTCTCAGCGCTGCGCTCCCCTCCACTCAGCCATGCTAATGGGCCGGCCCTGTAATTGGTCCCAGCGATGTGGGCCGGCTCACCTGCGCTGGCAGGGGGAGCTGCAGTCCGTCCTGTGGCCTGCCGAGAGCCGCTGTGGACGGACCTCTACCGCACTAATGCTATGCAAATAAAACACACAGGCGCTGTTTGCTTCCTAACATCACCACACACTAGGGCTGTGTGTGTGTGTGTGTGTGTGTGTGTGTGTGTGTGTGTGTGTGTGCGCGTGTGTGTGTGTGTGTGTGTGTGTGTACAGACAGTCATTAGCAAGGCTGGTGTTCCCATGTTGTGCTATTTTGTTTCAGGGATTTCTTCACCTCTCTCTCCCTCTCTGGTAAACTTCAGAAAGTTGTGCTTCAGGAGTCAAGTATTAGAAGAATGCCCATACAGAAATATTTACAGAAACTAGCACATGTATGACAGTCAAGTGTGTGTCTGTGAATAATTAGAATTAAAAATCCATTACTAGAGGCTTCACAACATGAAGAATTAACTAAACCATTTGGATTTATGATCTTTATTTGAAAAACAAAACAAAACAAAACAAAACATAATTTTACCATCCCAGTCCAGATCTCATCTCCCACTCCAAGGTCCCTTCCTGCTTCTGTTCCAATCAGCTGAACGAGGCAAAAGCCGTAATCTCCCTAAATAAGCTCTGAGCCACCATGAGAATATGCGGGATCTTTTCTGGCACAAGCATTGAGGAAATGTAAGCTGAAGAACTGCCATGGTCTAAGGACAGAATCCCTCATATCAGATGGGTACAGTGCAATTAGAGCATCTACAATCACCATCAGCTGTGGGATGTTTGGTGTCTGCTTTTGGGAGGACTGTTGGGAGATTAACATGGACACACACTCATTCAGCTGTCAACACAGTTGCAGGAATACTGGCCATCATGAATATTGGACGTTTAAAATGGAGACCTTGTGTTAATCACAGACTTCACAAGAGCAGGTCAAAATGTCACAAACAGACACGAGAGTGACGGAGTAAGGGATGAGAGAAAAGAAGAAAGGGATGAGAGAAACGGAGAAACAGAGAGAGCAAGAGAGAGAGAGAGCAAAAGAGAGAAAAACAGAGAGAGAGAGAAACACAGAGAGTGTGAGGGAGAGAGAAGAGTGCTGCTGGGGCGGCTTCTCCCCCAGCTGTCATGGGTGTGGATTAGTGGCTGCTCTGCACGGGCCTCTCCCCCCTGCTCTCCAGGAGCTCTGGCTACAAAGGCTCCAGGCTTTAGAGAAGAGGACTGCACTGCACTGCACTGCTCGCTCCGCTCCGCTCAGCCACTGGGCGCAGGCTGTCAGACCCCTCTCATCACCGCCGCCTTCTCATCACCGCTGCCTTCTCATCACCGCTGCCTTCTCATGGCATGGCTGTCCGTCTCCCCGCCTCTGGGATGGACAGTCCAGACTTCTTATCTGTGCAGGTGTCCAAGTGTCCAAGTGAAAGTTATTGACTATTGATATGACTAGTATTGATTAACATGTGCAATTAATCGATAAAATCTGATTATTGGTGGGGGATGATATTCTGGTGCCATTTTGTCATTTTGTGGATGCACAAACTCTATTCCACTAACACAATAGTATTCAGGGAAATATTAGAGCCCTCTGGTGGACACACTCTATAGTGCAAGATACAGCCAGAGAAGTACAACACACAACTGTACTCAGTACACACATAAGGATGGCAAGCTCAGTGTGTACACAATTTTTCCCCCTCATTAATTTTTTTTTATCAATTTGATAATTTGATGATAAATAAATATATACAATAAAACTGAATGCTGAATCTCAGACATCATGCTAACGTCTACTGTAGCTAGCGGCTGGTGCACTGTGAGCAGTGAGAGGGCCTGAGGCCAGGACCGAGGGACGGACTCACTGGAGGTGTCCGTTTGCTCCTCTCCTCTGCTCTCCACTCCTCCTCTACTCCTTTTCTCTCCTCTCCTCTCCTCTCTCTACTCCTCCTCTCTACTCCTCCTCTCCTCTCCTCTCTACTCCTCTCCACTCCACTCCCCCTCTCCTCTCTCCACTCCTCCTCTCCTCTCTCTACTCCTCCTCTCCTCTCTCTACTCCTCCTCTCCTCTCCACTCCCCCTCTCCTCTCCTCTCTCCACTCCTCTTCTCTCCACTCTGCTCCTAATTGTGCATGGGCAGCGGGGTGCGCCGATTGGCAGCTGTGATCCCCTCCGCTGCATCCCTTTGTACTCGGCCCCCAGCGCTCCCCAGCAACCCCCCCTCACCCTCCCCCCAGTGACGCAGGGCAGCGGGCCCGGGTGTGTGTGTGTGTGTGTGTCGGGGGGTGGGGGGGTGCAGGGGCGCCCCAAAGCCACCTCCTCATCGATCGTCCTCCCAGTCAACTCCCGACCGCTCGCCCCCCCCCCCCCCCCCCGGTACCCCAGCGCAGCAGCGGCCCAGACCCTGCTGAAAGTGGGACAGGTGGATTAAAGACAGATGAGCAGAACGCAGGGAGAGACGGACAGAGAGAAAAGAGAGAAAAGAGAGAGCGAGGGAGGAAAAAAATGACACAGGCGCCGAGCAGCTCGAGGAGTAAAGAGAGGGGAGGGAAAACTTTGCATTTGGAACTTCTGATCAAAGTCAGTCCCCTAGGAGACCTGCTTAATGAGAGAGTTCTACAAGAGGGATGGAGAGGAGGAGAGAGAGAGGGAGAGAGAGAGAGAGAGAGAGAGAGTTAGAGAGTGAAAGAGAAGGAAACACACAGGAAGGACGGGTCTCATTCTCCATTCCTATAGAGCATTTGGAATGACTCGGTGCACGGGGCCGTGTGTGTGTGTGTGTGTGTGTGTGTGTGTGTGCGTGTCTAGCATGTTCAGGGGGAGGCAGCACAAGGCCAGGTTAATTAAACCGTGGGGAGCGCCGGCACATTTGAATATGTCACAGAGACGGCGGCCACATCAGTCTGATGGCGCGCCTCGGCAAACATGTTGACTAGGCTCTCCGCATTAGGCTGGGGGGGGGAGGGGGGGGGGGGCACGGGGAGAGGGGGGGCTCCATGCTAATTTGCTCACAGTGCTATCCCCCCCCCCCCCCCCCCCCCCCCCTCTCTATCCCCACAGCACGGCGGCGGTTCCTCCTAGTTATTAATGTTTGTCATTAGCAGCATTATGCTTGAGGACAGTGACTAGAAACCAGCACATTTATATGGGACAAATATTGACAATAGCTTCCTCTTGGGGATTCACAGAAGAAAAGATGCAAACTATGTTAATTAATGGTAATTAACCACCAGGGCTTGCCTCTCCTGGATCACAGCTAAATTGGTCCCCGAGTTGCTTGAGACACAGTCCTGGGCTAATCCTTTATTATAAAAAGATAAAGGAAAACGACATCATTAGCATAAATTTGATGAGATAAAAAGTTGAATTATTCTTGCTAATTCCTGAACGGGTGGTTTTACATAAGGTTGTTAATTGTACAAGAAAAAAGCAGGCAGGAAAGACAAGTGAAAGAAGGAAAACAAAGAGACGGATAAAATAATATCTGATTAGCGAGAGAGAGCCAGTAGCAGAGCCACACACTCAAGGACACGCACAAACTCACACACCAACTGCTCACAAATATGAGATGAAGCTCCGCACCAGAAAACTACGGAGATCTATTCAGTCTTCCAGACGATGCGTTAGAATGTCTCAAATATTTATCCTTTAAGATAAAAATAATAATAAATGGAAAAAGCCAAATAATAAAATGAAAGTGAATCAACTATTTAAACGATTTTGGAAAAAGTAAACAAACAAAAAAATCGTAGCGATACATACTGCAACACGTCGATGCTCTCTCTCGCTGCGCTCTGTTCTGAATGGTAATGGGGACTAAATATCCAACCAAGTTTCACCTCACACTCTCTCTCTCTCTCACACACACATCCACACACACACACACACATCCACACACACACACACACACACACACACACACACACACACACACACACACACACACACACCAAGTTTCACCTCATGCTCAGCGCTGCTGCCAGACTTGCTGTCCCAACTAATTAGCCAGTGGCAGCTGATCCCAGATCAGCGGGCCAGAGCCAGAGGGAGGCGAGTCTGGACCAGAGACTCCACGCCATCAGGAGAACACACACACACACACACACACACACACACACACACGCACACACAGATCCTGGAGTCCAGGAGAAACAGAATACACTAAAGACGGATGATTAACAAAAACATTTTTAATTAAAAAAATCTAGATCAACAAGGAATAAGTTAAAAATTACAGAGAAAAAATATCTCAACTGTAAGCTGTTGCTACCATATATGGGGCATGATTGTCCACACGGTCAGCGTTTGAAGAGGCCTTTCTAAACGTCCAAACATGCTGGCCAGACTGGACTGTGCACAGCAATACTGTGGCCAGGGTCTCTCCTGCAGTGTGGAGGGAGTCCTGAGATCAGTGAGGCCACTCCAACAGCCACACACACACACACACACACACACACACACACACACACACACACACACACACACACACACACACACACACACACACACACACACACACACACACACACACACACACACGCACACACACACACACACACACACACACACACACATGCCACACAGTGTGCACGGACACAGAGTGGACAGAGGGCTGTTAACATCAGGCTAGCAGTGGCCCGCTCCCGGATAAAAAAAAAAAAAAAAAAAAAAGGAAGAGGGGAAAAAGGAGGAGGAGGAGGAGGGAGAGATGGAGAGGTTGAAGGGTTCTTCAAAACACTCCTTCAGCTCTGGCCGTGGCAGCCAAATGGGGCTCCCACTGCGAGCCTGGGCACTCCCAACGTTTGAGGAGGATGATGACAGACCCTCTCGCGCTCTCTCCCGCGCTTCCTCTCTCTATCCCTCTATCCCTCCCTCTCCCTCCCTCTCTCTCTCTCTCCCTCGCTCTCTCTCCTGCGGTCAGGCTTTTTCGCTGACTGCTGCTTCAAGCGTGGCCAGTTCCTCCGTCAGCACTTTCCTCTCCTTCATCTTGGCCAGCATGGCGTCCATCAGCAGCTCTGCAGAGGGGATCTTTGGGGGGTGGAGGTGGGGCAGAGAGAGAGAGAGAGAGAGAGAGAGAGAGAGAGAGAGAGAGAGAGAGAGAGAGAGAGAGAGAGAGAGAGAGAGAGAGGGGAGAGGGAGGACAAGAGAGAGAGAGTCAGACATGGATGTCAAGATAAGGGAAAAGGCTTGTTGTTTTTTTTCACCTGGCAGCCTTTCAGAGGACCTGGTCATGTTTGTGTTTGTGATGACAGGCCGGAGTTAAGACAGGCGAGGGTGGGTGGGGGTGGGGTAGGGGTTGGGGTGGGAGTGGGGGTGGGAAACTTTGCTGATCTTTACTCAGTCTTTTTTTTAGTACAACCATCTTTTTGCTAAGATCAAAACGATAAAATATGCATTGTGGGAATTTCATCATCTTTTTGAAGGAATATCTTATGCGTCTCCTGCTGATGCTAGTGTAAGGTTATTTAACAGCAGTTAGGATCTGAGGCGAGCTCAGGCCACCCACTCAACAGACTTCCCTGCTCTCAAGCTCCGCACTACACAACGGAGCATCACCCCCACATCAGTTATTAGGGGCGCTAGACGACCACGGCGGATTCTCTCTGGTGGAAGCGCCACTGATCCTGGCACAGTGCTAAGTGACCGTGAGGTGGGGGAGGGATCATCAGACACAGGCACTTCCTGCAGCGCCGCGCTTCATGAGCACTGATCGGGTCGGAGAGCGCCGGGCCGGGCCCGGGCCGGGCCTGGCTGGTAGTCGGTCCTGTCAACATCTCCAGCAGCAGCCCAGACGCCAGCCAGCCACCAGAGAATACAGTGACAGCAGCCGCACAGAGTGATGGGGGTGTGAAACGCAGCTGTCAGATGGACATGGAGGAGTAGCACATGAGGAGAGACAGACAGAGAGAGAGAGAGAGAAAGAGAGACAGATATACAGAGAGACAGAGAGACAGAGAGAGACACACACACTCCTTACATGTTACATCAACACAAGGACATTGCTAGCGATCAAAGGCAAATAATGTGCTATAAATATTCATGCTAACTCTGTAGCTCGGCTTGTTTGGAAGAGTCTTCAGCAGTGTTGTCATTCTCACCAAGGTGTCTTGGCTCAACACCTTTACAGGCACTGGACAAACACAGACAGAGATGTTAAGAGAGAGAGTAACAGAAGGAGAAAAAGGATGAAAGATGGATACAGACGGAAGAGAAGGAGGAGGAGAAGGAGAAGGAGAGAACAAGAGAAAAGGGTGGAGGAGTGTGAGACGGCAGACGTGTATAAAGAGAGAGAGAGAGCTCCAGCTCCAGCGCGGCAGGCTGCTACCCCGCGTCCCAGCGTCCCACCTTCATTAGGGGGAGTGGGGAACACGGCTCCCCAAGGGCCGGCCGGCTGGGGGAGAACACACTCCCACAGCTGACTGCATCAAACACTTCTCTGTGCCGAGCGCTCCGCTGCAGATCACACACACACACACACACACACACACACACACACACACACACAGCCAACGCTGCCACACTTACCTACCCAACACACCAGGGAGAACAGGAGTGTGCACACACACACGCAGCCCCGGTACAACAACCTGGGGCTAATCCATACACAAATACATGAGGCTGGCCAGTCAAAGCGCACACACACACTGCTGATGGCAGGGAGTGTAAAGCCTAATTAGCGATGGCTTGAGACTTAATTATGTCCTTTAACAGGTGTCCAACACACCAGCGCAAGCAGGCCACCGGCCACTGAAAACACAACCCCAGCAATTAGCCGCCCCAATCTGTCAGTGGGAAATGGGCTGAGGTGACCGTCCGCACGCACGCACGCACACGGCCGCACGGTCCAGAGAGAACGAGAGAGCGGCGTGGTGCGTTGGACGGCGAGAGCGCTGTGATGGTTTTACACACGGCACTGCAGTGTCAGACAAACACACACACACACACACACACACACACAGGCTCCTGCTCAGCCTCAGGAGGATGTGTGCACACACAGCACTACAGTAGTGGCAGCGCAGTGCTTATGTCTGCGTGCATGTTATGCCACAGTCAGCCTAGCAATGACACACCAGCGCTGCCACCACATGTATTTGTAGGAGCAAAGCAGTGCTGAAGAGCAAATGAGCTGTTTATGTGTGTGTGGGTGGACGTGTGACTGTGTATATGCTAGTGAGCGTATGTCAGTGAGAGAGAGAGCGAGTGTGTGTGTGTGTGTGTGTGTGTGTTGAGAGCGACTCCAGGTGATGACACAGAGGTGAGTGCGGTGCGGTGCGGAGCGGAGCGGCCTGCGGTGTGTGTGTGTGTGTGTGTGTGTGTGGTGAGTGCTGCTGGCTCGGCGCTCTCCACACTAATGGGGCCAGTGGGAGCACACACACAGCCGAGCACCGCTGCAGCCTCCACGCCATCTGATGGCAGCCCGCGCCAGAGCCCACCTCCACCCACACACCACCTCCACCCCCACCTCCACCCTCTCCATCCCCACCCCCACCCTCTCCATCCCCACCCCCACCTCCACCCTCCTCTACTCCGCTCCACCTCCGGGCAGGCCAGACCTGTCCATCCAGGCTGCTCCTCCCCGGCCCCTATGCAGGAGCTTGCCCACGCACCAATCCCTCATGCTCCGTGAGCGGCTGCTTCAGCCTGGGAGGAGAGGAGAGGAGAGGAGAGGAGAGGAGAGGAGAGGAGAGGAGAGGAGAGGAGAGGAGAAGAGAGGAGAGGAGAGGAGAGGAGAGGAGAGGAGAGGAGAGGAGAGGAGAGGGGAGGGGAGGAGAGGAGAGGAGAGGAGAGGAGAGGGGAGGGGAGGAGAGGAGAGGAGAGGAGAGGGGAGGGGAGGAGAGGAAAGGAGGAGAGGAGAGGGGAGGGGGCTGGGGGCGTGATGTACAGGGGCCGTGGACAATGTAAAGGTGTTTTAGAGACCAATTAAGTGACACCGGGATTATAGAGCCTGGGGCCAACCTACAGGCAGTGGCACTCTGCACTCAAAGCCTGTAGCCCCACTGTGAGTTAGTGACTTTATACGCACACACACACACACACACACACACAGACAGACAAGCAGACACACACCTAGCTCACCTTTTTCTTTCCCACAGATCGATTGGGCTCCTTTTGTTCTCCCCCACAGAGGTGTGGGGAGTTTTTAACGGCCCAATTTGTGCGGCGGGTACGAGGGGACTGAATGCAAATGGGAGGCAGGAGACTCCGCTGATCCCCCCCCCCCCCCCCCTGCGTTTAGCAGGAAAGGTCACGGCTGGAGCAGCGCGGTAACATGGTGTATCCATTATCACCGCGTGCGTGCGCACGCCAGCCCTATTCAGCGCTAACTCCAGCAGCCACACACCTTACCGCACTCGTCATTACACTTTAAGCACCTCAAGATGTTTGGTGGACGAGCATACCCGTCGGCAGCGATACCCCCCCAAACCCCCCCCGCCCAACCGCATGTGCAGCGTGCGCTCTCTTGCGAGTGAGCGTATTCTCCAGTGCCGGCGCTGTTCTTGTGATGAACACTTAAACTCGGGGTACACACGGTGTGTTTGCCCCCCTGGCGTCGCTGCTCTCTCATGTGTGATTGCGCTTGGCGCCCCATCCACGTGTGCTGACAAAAACCGACTCCGATCTAGGCCACTTTGGGAAAAACACAGACGCTCCTTTCCCTGATCACAAGAGAGGGAAAGAGAGAAAGAGAGAGAGTAAAAAAAAAAACACTTTTATGATCTTTGATCTTCACACTTTTGTTTTGAAATCAAAGTTATCAAACGAGAACAACAACAACAAAAAAAGAGAAGAAAAAAAACACAAAAGCACCCAAGACCTACTAAAGTCTGCATTTGATTAGGAGATAATGAACGTGTCACATGCGGGAAAATAAATAATAATATTAATAATAAATAATAATAACAAAAAGAAACAGCACTCAGGTAAGAGCATCAAGCAGACACACCAATCTATTCTTCCAGCGTGTAATTACTCGCCCTGAGCCCAGCATCCTCTCTCCATTCTCTGCCGAGGCCCCTGGGGGCCCATATGAAAGGGAATTAGGCACTTGGGGCCACAGATAGTGTAATTAAAAATCTCTCTCTGGTTTTTTTATAAGTTGCTGCTGCTATCAGGTCTATGCAACCTGAGCCGTGCGTCCTGACCTAAATACACCCCAGATTAAAGGCAGCACACGCACAGGTCTTTGTTCCTGCCTCTCCTCCGCTCTTCTCTTCTCTTACTCATTAGGAGTCAATGGGGGAGACGGGGGAGTGTGGGGAGAACAATAGACCCAAACTCCTCCGCTCACCTGCGTCCACTCTGAGCACAGGTCTCCGCATCCACGCTTTAGAGTCGGCCGCATATGACTGACGCACGCCACACGCATGTGGTCACTGCGCGCCCTACTCGGTCAGAAAGCCCTCCGTGGGCCCCAGCCGTGGCGCAACTGGCTGGGACACCTGCACCGCACGCCGGCGACCCGGGTTCGATTCCCGCCCCGTGGTCCTTTCCGGATCCCTCCCCAGCTTTCTCTCCCACTCGCTTCCTGTCATTCTCTCTACTGTCCTGTCCAATTAAAGGCATAAAAAGCCCAAAAAAATTATCTTAAAAAAAAAAAAGAAAAAAAAAAAAAAGAAAGCCTGCCGTGCTCGGAGTTGGTCTGAGACACCAGGTCAGTGGACGGTTAAGGCAGCAGGCCAGCAGAGCTTTAGGCCTTTACTGTCATGATGTCTGCAGGAATTCAAGTGTTCATGGGACAGTGGGAGCTACCTTCCACAGAAACACCTTTAAGATGCTGATCTGAGGTCAGTGGAAGCTGTGTGTACAGTAATTTCCCGACTATTACTTACTGTACATTGATTTTGCTAAATTTCTTACGTTATGAGGTCGATACACGGGGACAGTTAATATGTTTGTTTCTTTTAACTTGCATAACACACAGCCCTGCGGCTTATACACAATGCGGCTACTACACGGGATATGACTGTATTTGTTTCTGCGGCAAAGATATTCTGCAGCAGAGACAGGCTACTCTGTCCAGCAGTGGGCCTCTGCCAAATGGCCTCCATTCCATTCACAAGTCACAGACCTGCTCTACTGAATTCACACCACACCTCTGAGTGCCAAGTACACAGGGAGAGTGGCTAGTAATGCATTACTGGGGCGGCCTTGAAGCACCAAATGCACTTGTATCTCCCCCACTCTCTCAGACTCAGAACATGAGCAAAAAGACTAAAGGAAGCTAGGACGCACGCAAGACGAACACAAACACACACCCACACACAACACACACACACACACACACACACACACACACAACACACGCACGCACGCACGCACGCACGCACGCACGCACGCACGCACGCACGCACGCACGCACGCACGCACGCACGCACGCACGCGCACACACACACACACACACACACACACACACACACACACACACACACACACACAGGGGAAGCTGGAAGAGTCGTGATCAGCAGCCCCAGCCCCAGTGTCCCAGTGACACAGATCCAGTACAAAGGCTCAGCTTGAGTCACAGAGAGAAAGAGCTGGCATGGCTGATTTAATTAACACAGTCATTAAATGAACTTTAATTACAGACACTCGCACTCAGCTTTTTGTTCTCTGTATGGTTATGAAGCGTATCACTTGCTGAAGTTCTCTCCAATAGCGCGCACACATACACACACACACACACACACACACACACACACACACACACACACACACACACACACACACACACACACACACACACACACTCACACTCTATTCAGAGGGAGAGAAAGAGCGGAAACCAAAAACGATGGAAAACTTTTACAAAAAATCCTCTCCTTTGGATGAAGCCCCAGAATGGAGCCATTCAGTGTTCAATAGCACAAGTGCTCTCCCCCCTTGAGCCCAGTAGCACAGATATATTGCACAGCAATTCACTCCTCTCAGTAAACTGAGGGAATAGGCAGTTGTAAACACACACTCACACACACACACTCACACACACACACACACACACACACACAGAGGAGAAGTGCCTTAGCTGTTGAGGTATAAACTGGGTGTGTGTGAGCGCTGATGCTGGGGGAGGCGGCGGCCCGGTTCATTAAAGGCTGGCGGCGGCAGGCCTGCCATCTCCCAGTGTTCATAAAGACCTCTCCATTACAATTTACCTCCCATCAATAATTAGCAGTCCACAAATAAACCCTGGCAATTAAATCAATGGAGCCGGGGGTGCGGGCGGAAGGGGGTGCGGGCGGAAGGTGGTGCGGGGGTGCGGACGGGCGGGAGGCCGCCCCGAGTCGGCGCGCGTGGCCCAGGCGGCACTAGAGCGGCGCTAGAGGGGCGCTGGGGCTCGTTGGGCTGCTGATGGGGGGCCGGGGGGACGGCGCAGCACTAAACCGTTATTGGACGGCCAGCCGGCCGCCGCCGCTGCAGCTAGCGCTGTCCCAGACTGTGACCCTCCAGCGGGAGCCCTTGTGCTGGCCTCATTAAAAGGCAACGCTGCACAGCCAAGAGGGCAAGGGAGGAGAGGAGGAGAGGAGGAGAGAGAGACAGATAGATACAGAGAAAGAGAGAAAGAATGATAGATACAGAGAAAGAGAGAAAGAATGAAAGACTGATAGATACAGAGAAAGAAAGAATGAAAGACTGATAGAAATGAAAAAGAAAGATGGAACGATAAAGAAACAAACATAGGCGCATATAACACTAAACACAGGACACTAATGTTGTCATTGCAGGCCTCTAATATTACCATTCTAATGGAACGTCTATGTCGCTCAGTCACTAGATGACACATTTTGAGCTTGTCTTATTCTTGGCTTTCTGTTGCATCTGTTTGTACCAGCACTGTCCACTAGGTGGCAATATCATGAATTCCTGAGGAACAGGGCAAAGCCCTGCAGTGACAGTAATGTCTTGACTTCACCACAACACAACTGCTCACAAAGATCTGCCATTTCTCTGATGCCATTTCTCTGATGCCCTGCCACTCCTGTCCCCGCTCACTTCCTGTGCCACCAGCCTCAGCTCCTTCTCCAGGCCTACACGTGTGCCCATGCTAAATCAATTCATTAATGAAGTTGAAAAATCTGCTGACATCCTTCACCAAAAAGGGGACAGAGTGAGCGGCTCCATCTCTTTTATCACTCGGCTCTTTGGAAAGCAATGACAGCAGAATCGCGGCTCAATCGACTGTCTGGAACTGACCTGTGGGCTTTTCCATTATAATTAAAGCCCTTTGATTCATCACCGGCTCGTTCACAGTGAAGACATACGGCGAAGACATAACGTCTGGCAATGAAACAATTTCGCCGTGAAATCGGAGGTGCACTGAATGACTTTTGAAAAATTGTCAGTGGCAAAGAGTCGCAGTATTCCTGCCAAAGCAATTCTGTTCGTACAATTGGACAAAAAGGATTAGTGATCTAAGGGTTCTGAAGAAAGCCACTTCTGTGGATGAAAGCGTAAAATAGTGTGATGCTGATGGACTGCAACTGTTGGAGACCAGTCAATGCCAGCCACAAAATAAACATCTCACTAAATCAACTTAAGTTAAATGTACTGGAAACGATTCAACACTGGGGCTTTACAATTCATCAATCATTTTGATTAAACTTAGATTTTGATTACAATATCAGATGTCAATGATAACAAAACCAATACAATTGAGAATAAAACAATTGTTTTTCAACATTCTATTTACAATGTTTTGGACATCCGCTTCTTTCTTTTTGAAAGTTCAATAGTTGGCGGATGTTTTTACACAACAAAGACTCCAGAGTGGCACAAGTGGCAAACGAATAAAAGTCCATCAGAATCAAGATGCAGCAAAGCGACTCGACCACATAACCACAGAACAAAGCTGTGCAAGGGACTCTGTGGTCAATTGGAGTTCAATACTAAATCTATCCAGAGTAATGTAAGCTACAGTACGAGCGGCAGGCCCCAGTCCTGCACGAGGAGCAGCTCCGTGAGCTGTGTGTGTGCGCTGGGACAGCCCTGTCCAGCATCAGGAGCACCTGGGAGAGCTGTGTGTGTGTGCTGGGACAGGGGAGAGCTGTGTGTGTGCGCTGGGACAGCACCAGTGGCAGTGGAGAGCTGTGTGTGTGCACTGGGACAGGGGAGAGCTGTGTGTGTGTGCTGGGACAGGGGAGAGCGGTGTGTGTGTGTGCGCTGGGACAGGGGAGAGCTGTGTGTGTGTGCTGGGACAGCACCAGTGGCAGGGGAGAGCGGTGTGTGTGTGCGCTGGGACAGGGGAGAGCTGTGTGTGTGTGCGCTGGGACAGGGGAGAGCTGTGTGTGTGTGCTGGGACAGCACCAGTGGCAGTGGAGGGCTGTGTGTGTGTGTGCTGGGACAGTGGAGAGCTGTGTGTGTGTGTGCTGGGACAGTGGAGAGCTGTGTGTGTGTGTGCTGGGACAGTGGAGAGCTGTGTGTGTGTGCTGGGACAGCACCAGTGGCAGTGGAGAGCTGTGTGTGTGTGCTGGGACAGCACCGGTGGCAGTGGAGAGCTGTGTGTGTGTGCTGGGACAGCACCAGTGGCAGTGGAGAGCTGTGTGTGTGTGCTGGGACAGTGGAGAGCTGTGTGTGTGCGCTGGGACAGCACCGGTGGCAGTGGAGAGCTGTGTGTGTGTGCTGGGACAGCACCAGTGGCAGGGGAGAGCTGTGTGTGTGTGTGTGCTGGGACAGCACCAGTGGCAGTGGAGAGCTGTGTGTGTGTGTGCTGGGACAGCACCAGT
>NC_084995.1:43092563-43100063 GCF_963854185.1 Sardina pilchardus | reverse complement strand
AACACTAATGAAGATCAGCCAGCGACAACACTGTACAGCGCTTCTGTTGGACACATATACTGTACAGCGCTTCTGATGGACACATATACAGTGTACATACAGCGCTTCTGATGGACACATACAGTGCTTCTGATGGACACATTTATAGTACAGCGCTTCTGATGGACACATATACTGTACAGCGCTTCTGATGGACACATACACTGTACAGCGCTTCTGATGGAGACGTCTACAGTACAGCGCTTCTGATGGACACATATACTGTACACTGTACAGCGCTTCTGATGGACAGATACTGTATACTGTACAGCGCTTCTGATGGACAGATATACAGTACAGCGGTACAGACCTTCTGATGGACGCATATACTGTACAGCGCTTCTGATGGACGCATATACTGTACAGCGCTTCTGATGGAGACGTATACAGTACAGCGCTTCTGATGGAGACGTATACTGTACAGCGCTTCTGATGGAGACGTATACTGTACAGCGCTTCTGATGGAGACGTATACTGTACAGCGCTTCTGATGGAGACGTCTACAGTACAGCGCTTCTGATGGACAGATACTGTATACTTTACAGCGCTTCTGATGGACAGATATACAGTACAGCGGTACAGACCTTCTGATGGACGCATATACTGTACAGCGCTTCTGATGGAGACGTATACTGTACAGCGCTTCTGATGGAGACGTATACTGTACAGCGCTTCTGATGGAGACGTCTACAGTACAGCGCTTCTGATGGAGACGTATACAGTACAGCGCTTCTGATGGACACATATACTGTACAGTGAATTGATGGAGACATTTACAGCGCTTCTGATGGACACGTATACTGTACAGCGCTTCTGATGGAGACACTTACAGAGCACAACGCCGAGGCCTTCAGAAATGACACACCTGCCTCTCTCTCACCTGGCCGTAGCACCAACAGCCTAGCTGATAAATGGGATGTGAAACATTCATACCACTGACTGGAGAAATGTCTATGATCCAGACCCATCACCCAGGACCAGACTGGAGAAATGTCTATGATCCAGACCCATCACCCAGGACCAGACTGGAGAAATGTCTATGATCCAGACCCATCACCCAGGACCAGACTGGAGAAATGTCTATGATCCAGACCCATCACCCAGGACCAGACTGGAGAAATGTCTATGATCCATACCCATCACCCAGGACCAGACTGGAGAAATGTCTATGATCCATACCCATTACCCAGGACCAGACAGGAGAAATGTCTATGATCCATACCCATCACCCAGGACCAGACTGGAGAAATGTCTATGATCCATACCCATTACCCAGGACCAGACAGGAGAAATGTCTATGATCCATACCCATCACCCAGGACCAGACATGAGACCACATAGAGCAGGAAGTGACCTGATCAGAACACTTCATGGGCACTTGATTCAGTCCATGAAGGGTATTCATTAAATATATCTGCTTACAATGTTGAATATATCAAATGCTTTACAAACAAGAACTATGAAAGGCAAAAATCCAAAGCAAATTGCTACAATGTGCTCAAATTCATCTTTTTCTTTCTGAAGATAAATCAAATCCAAAGTAGGTTCTGCATAAAGTCAAAGCCTGACCAAAGGGGCAGGCCGCATTCATCAAGCCCCTTCCAGGGATCCTATTACTTTATTTACAACCTGATAGATATTCCCTGTCACTAGTCAGATTCAATAGCGCTAAACCCTCAGCGCAGCATAATGCTGAGAGAGATGAAGTGAATTTATCACTCATTCCCCCTCCTCCCCATCAGGCTGCTGAGAGAGCCGGTTAGCGGCGGGCGGCCGGGAGGAGGGAGCGCCGGGAGGAGGGAACGCCGGGCCACTCCAGAGGAGAGCTCTTACCTGCAATCAGCCGAGCCGCAGGGCCAATTTAGCAGCGCCTGTGCCAGCACAGGGATTAGAGCGGAGACGAGAGGAGACGAGCGCAGAGGAGATGGAGATCAGGTCAGCCACACACACACACACACACACACACACACACGCCGCCACGTCCTTTTAAACCAACACTGCCCGCTCGCCTACCTGCATCCCTGCCTGCCTGCCTACTTGGCACTGCACTGACGAGAGTAGCGTGCTCGAATGGAGTTTAGGGGGCAAGCCATTTGCAACTATACACTATAAAACTATGCTTAAAGAACCAAACCAACCTGCAGACACAAGCTCTTTTTTTTTCTAAGTGAGAAGAGGAAATAAATCTGCCAAGACCCCTGGATTAAATTGCCAACAGTTAAAAAAAACTGTAACACAATAGCTTGTGAATAGCACATACTTTGTAGGCTGTTGCCCGGTGCTGGAATGGCTACAGTAGATGTGTGTGTGAGTGTGTGTGTGTGTGTGTGTGTGTGTGTGTGTGTGTGTGTGTTAGAGTAAGTGTGTGTGTGTGTGTGTATTTGCATTTGCATGTGTTGGGGTGGTGGGGTTGAGGGCACAGCCAGTCTCATCAGCAGCACTGATCAATACATGACAAGAGAAGAGCTCCCCAGGAGCATCAGGCCACCAATCAGAGAGCTTGGAGCGCCCCGGGAGCATCAGGCCACCAATCAGAGAGCCCGGAGTGCCCCGGGACCAGCAGGCCACCAATCAGAGAGCCCGGAGCGGCTGGCGGGGATCACGGGAGTCAAGGGAGACGGCGCTCAGATCCGGCCCAACATGAGGGGTTATGGGAACGCAGCGACGCTCCCAGATCCGGCCCAACATGAGGGGTTATGGGAACGCAGCGACGCTCCCAGATCCGGCCCAACATGAGGGGTTATGGGAACGCAGCGACGCTCCCAGATCCGGCCCAACATGAGGGGTTATGGGAACGCAGCGACGCTCCCAGATCCGGCCCAACATGAGGGGTTATGGGAACGCAGCGACGCTCCCAGATCCGGCCCAACATGAGGGGTTATGGGAACGCCGCGACGCTCCCAGATCCGGCCCAACATGAGGGGTTATGGGAACGCAGCGACGCTCCCAGATCCGGCCCAACATGAGGGGTTATGGGAACGCAGCGACGCTCCCAGATCCGGCCCAACATGAGGGGTTATGGGAACGCCGCGACGCTCCCAGATCCGGCCCAACATGAGGGGTTATGGGAACGCAGCGACGCTCCCAGCTACAGCCGCACTTCTGAGAGATGCAGCGAGACGGAGCAGAGCCCTCGGCAGATGAGCTCCCCCCCCCTCACACACACACAGTAACAACTGAGAGGGTTTTATAAAAGTGGGTACAAAAATAAATGTAAGAATAATAATGAATTACTAATAATTCAGTCAATTTTATAAAATCATAAATGTATACTATTAACTAAACCAGACGTTAATTCAATTGCCTAACACTGTCTGTAACAATGTCCAGGTGGCCACTAGCGGTGCGGACTGTGCGTCTCTGCGTGGCTACCTGGATGAAGGAGTGCGGACTGTGCGTCTCTGCGTGGCTACCTGGATGAAGGTGTGCGTCTCTGTGCTGCTACCTGGATGAAGGTGTGCGGAGTGTGCGGCTACCTGGATGAAGGTGTGCGGACGGTGCGTCTCTGCGGCTACCTGGATGAAGGTGTGTGGACGGTGCGGCTCTGTGCGGCTACCTGGATGAAGGTGTGCGGACGGTGCGGCTCTGTGCGGTGGCTACCTGGATGAAGGTGTGCGGACGGTGCGGCTCTGTGCGGTGGCTACCTGGATGAAGGTGTGTGGACGGTGCGGCTCTGTGCGGCTACCTGGATGAAGGTGTGCGGACGGTGCGGCTCTGTGCGGTGGCTACCTGGATGAAGGTGTGCGGACTGTGCTGCTGCTACCTGGATGAAGGTGTGTGGACTGTGCGGCTACCTGGATGAAGGTGTGCGGACTGTGCTGCGGCTACCTGGATGAAGGTGTGTGGACTGTGCGGCTACCTGGATGAAGGTGTGCGGAATGTGCGTCTCTGTGCGGCTACCTGGATGAAGGTGTGCGGAATGTGCTGCTACCTGGATGAAGGTGTGTGGACGGTGCGTCTCTGTGCGGTGGCTACCTGGATGAAGGTGTGCAGCTGCTGCAGCTGTGCGCTGGCCAGGCCGAGCTGGCTGTTGGCGGTGTGCAGGGCCTGCGTGCTCTGCTGGGTCAGCCCGTGCATCTGCCTGGACGCCGCCGCCTCCAGCTCCGCCATCGCCCGCTCACCCGCCCCCACGCGCGCCTGCACAGACTGCAGCTTCTGCTCCTGGTACACACACACGGACACACACACACACACGCACACGCACACGCACACACAGACGCGCACACACACACACACGCACGCACGCACGCACGCACGCACGCACGCACACACACACACACACACACACACACACACACACACACACACACACACACACACACACACACACACACACACACACACACACACACACACACACACACACACACACACACACACACGCACATACACACACACACACACACACACACACACACACACACACACACACACACACACACACACACAACAAAACAAAACAAAATATAAGGATGGCAACAGCATAAAAACAAGAGAAATCAAGAAGATACAGTACACTATCTCAGTACCGTAATTTCCCAACTATTAGCCGCAGCTTACACTGTACATTTATTTTGCAAAATGTCTTCAGCTATGAGGTTAATACACGGGGGCAATTAATATGGTATTAATATGATTTTGCTTCTTTTAACTTGTATAAAACATTTTCTTGCGGCTGATGTACAATGTGGCTGATACACAGGAAATGACTGTAGACCAGTAGCCATTATGGGCTGCACAGAGGCAGCTGTACTAAGGGACTGGTGTGCTGTACTAAGGGACTGGTGTGCTGTACTAAGGGACTGGTGTGCTGTACTAAGGGGCTGTGTGCTGTACTAAGGGACTGGTGTGCTGTAGTGCTGTACTAAGGGACTGGTGTGTGTACTAAGGGGCTGGTGTGCTGTACTAAGGGGCTGGTGTGCTGTACTAAGGGGCTGGTGTGCTGTAGTGCTGTACTAAGGGACTGGTGTGTGTACTAAGGGGCTAGTGTGCTGTACTAAGGGGCTGGTGTGCTGTACTAAGGGACTGGTGTGCTGTACTAAGGGGCTGGTGTGCTGTACTAAGGGGTTGGTGTGCTGTACTAAGGGGCTGCTGTGCTGTAGTGCTGTACTAAGGGGCTGTGTGCTGTACTAAGGGACTGGTGTGCTGTAGTGCTGTACTAAGGGGCTGGTGTGCTGTACTAAGGGACTGGTGTGCTGTACTAAGGGGCTGGTGTGCTGTACTAAGGGGCTGGTGTGCTGTAGTGCTGTACTAAGGGGCTGGTGTGCTGTACTGCTGTACTAAGGGGCTGGTGTGTGTACTAAGGGGCTGGTGTGCTGTACTAAGGGGCTGGTGTGCTGTACTAAGGGGCTGGTGTGCTGTACTAAGGGACTGGTGTGCTGTACTAAGGGACTGGTGTGCTGTACTAAGGGGCTGGTGTGCTGTACTAAGGGGCTGGTGTGCTGTAGTGCTGTACTAAGGGGCTGGTGTGCTGTACTAAGGGGCTGGTGTGCTGTAGTGCTGTACTAAGGGACTGGTGTGCTGTACTAAGGGGCTGGTGTGCTGTACTAAGGGGCTGGTGTGCTGTAGTGCTGTACTAAGGGGCTGGTGTGCTGTACTAAGGGGCTGGTGTGCTGTAGTGCTGTACTAAGGGGCTGGTGTGCTGTAATAAGGGACTGGTGTGCTGTACTAAGGGGCTGGTGTGCTGTAGTGCTGTACTAAGGGACTGGTGTGCTGTACTAAGGGACTGGTGTGCTGTACTAAGGGGCTGGTGTGCTGTACTAAGGGACTGGTGTGCTGTGCTAAGTGTGCTGTAATAAGGGGCTGGTGTGCTGTGCTAAGGGGCTGGTGTGCTGTACTAAGGGACTGGTGTGCTGTACTAAGGGGCTGGTGTGCTGTACTAAGGGACTGGTGTGCTGTGCAGTATTATCTGTTGGTGTGTCCTCCGACCTTCTTGTGCAGGTCCTCCTGGAGCTTGAGGCTGGAGGCCTCGTACTGGCTCTTCTCTGCGGTGGCCACACTCAGCCTGCGCTTCAGGGAGTCCACAAAGGCCTTCCTATTGGACGCCTCCTCCGACAGCGTCTTCACCTGGCCAGAGAGCGCAAATACACCGCATGACCACAGAGCAGGAATACACCGGATGACCACAGAGCAGGAATACACCGGATGACCACAGAGCAGGAATAATCAGACGGACATCATCAATGCAAAGTCAGAGCTGTAGGCCCTGTGTAGGACTTGATAGTATTGAGCAGTAATTATAAGTAGTAAGGTGCATATCAGTCAGATGATAGAACAACAAAAACAAATCTCTTCATGCCTACTGATTTGATTTCAGCCAATGTTAGGTCCAATAATGTGTGTGTGTGTGTGTATGTATCTGTGTGTATATGTGTGTGTGTGTGTGTGTGTGTGTGTGTGTGTGTGAGGAAGCGGTGAAGAGGACTGGGCAGACCTTCTTCTCCAGCTCCTCCAGCTGACCCTTGAGGCTCTTCTCGGTCTCCTGGAAGAACTTGAGGCGTGTCTTCAGGTCCTCCACCAGCTGCTTCTTCATGCCCACTGCCCTCTCCGACTGACCCAGCCTGGACACGACGGGCACACAGAACAGCGCACGCTCACACCTGCACACCTTCACACCTGACACGGCAGCGCTGTCTGGTTCTGTTCTCTATAATGTACTCTTGAGCTGCGCTTTATTCATGAAAGGTGCGGCATTAATAAGTGAAGCGCTGATTAAATGATGATCGTATTGATACCTCACCGCGTGCTCCCGAATGCTGTTTTATGACTTGCTCCTTGGCTACCTGATGCGCGTGTTAATAAGACTGACATTAGAGTAAAGACAGCAGACTCCGGATCAGTTAGTGGATGAGGGCTGTAACAAAGCCCGCCAGTTCTCCACACCACAACTCCTCTGCAAGGTTTTCAAGGCTACAGGCAGGTGGAATTCCAATGAACAACATGCAGCCAGAGCAGCCCGGCGGGGTTTGCAATAGCGAGCGCACTGATGCAATGTGTAGCATCGTCCCCATTATTACTGATTTAGTAGCATGTATGTAACGAGCTCATCAGCCAGGACAAGGAGCTACTGTAGCTAGCTGCAGCACGAGCCGCGCCTGCTCAATACATAGCCGTGTTTACAGCCTCTCAGCACTGGGGCATGAAGGATCAAGAACAGCACTCTTAGCACTAGGGCTAGGACCGCCGGCGTGGCTAGTGGATGCACTAATACTGTTTACTAATACTGTTTACAGCCTCTCAGCACTGTACTGGGGCATGAATGATCAAGAACAGCACTCTTACTGTAGCACTAGGGCTAGGACCGCCGGCTTGGCTAGTGGATGCACTAATACTGTTTACAGCCTCTCAGCACTGGGGCGCTGGGGCATGAATGATCAAGAACCGCACTCATAGCACTAGGGCTACTGTAGGACCGCCAGCGTGGCTAGTGGATGCACTAATACTTGGGCTGCAATTAATCCA
>NC_084995.1:43075063-43087563 GCF_963854185.1 Sardina pilchardus | reverse complement strand
TGGCTCCACTGAATGACACAATGGGCTTTGATCTGATTTGGATAAAAGGCTTTCCGACCGCACGGAGCACTGTGTGCACAATAACGCTCCCGATCCTGCTGCATCCGTATTCCGCCGCTAATAAACTCAATACAGTACTGCTGCCCGCCCCGTCGCCACAACACTGATCTCATAACATATCAAACAGCGTGCTTATTCTGGAGGACAAACGAGGGGGGAACGTGACACCGCGTGCCCACACACACACACACACACACACACACACACACACACACACACACACACACACACACACACACACACACACACACACACACACACACACACACACACACACACACACACACACACACACACACACACACACACACACACACACACACACACACACAGGGTTTGTTAGGGAAAACCACAAGGTCTCGGAGGCCCTGAGATGCGCCACATACACACGCAGGAGTTATTGATGGCTGGCCTGCTGCTGACACCTTTGAATAGAATCCTTTTTGTTTTAGGTTTCTGGTGCTGTGGGGCGGCGGGCCGATATTAAGAGTGGCATTGATGGCGGTTCCGGTAAACTGCGGGGTTGATTTCAGGGGGCCATTTGGCGCTGCGCGGCGCTGACAGACGACACGGCGGCGTGCTCCAGTGAGCGCCATTAGGGGCCCTCTAAAGATAGGAGCTCTCCCAGTGCCACTGAGCAGCGCTGGAAATAGCAGCCGGCACAAATGCAGCTCGGTAATTATAAACAAAAACCCACAGCCTGAGGAGCGAGCAGGAGCGCACAACTCATACCCTCCCACACACACACACACACACACACACACACACACACACACACACACAGGCTCATCCCAGGAACGCTCAACTCCATTAACCTTCAGTCCAACGACCCAGTCGCTCACCTCAGCTGTGCTTCCCACCCTTCCCACACACCCGACAGGTCAGTTACGCTCCAGCAACGTCCACTTTAATAACAATCACCAGTAACGCTGCCGTCAATAATGTCCACACCGGCAGGGTTCACTTCAATGTGATCCACAGCGTCACCGTTCACTTTAACGTGATCCACACCGGCACCGTTCACTTTAACGTGATCCACAGCGGCACCGTTCACTTTAACGTGATCACACCGGCAACGTTCACTTTAACGTGATCCACACCGGCACTGTTCACTTTAACGTGATCCACAGCGGCAACGTTCACTTTAACGTGATCCACACCGGCACCGTTCACTTTAACGTGATCCACACCGGCACCGTTCACTTGGGCAGCACCCGCCTCACCCCTGGCTTATGTCTGCTCGACTCAGAGTTCCGCCCGTGGCCTGTCAGAGGAGCCTGATGCCTGCCACACGGCTGCTCATAGGTGGGGGTGCTGGGGGTGATGGTGGGGGGGGGGGGGGGCTCTGCCACTGGGATTACCGGTGTTGGGGAGTGGCGGGGGTGGATGTGTGCTGCCAGGCGTTTGATCCAGCCCCTCTCTGCTGTCAGCCTGCCGTGTTGGACCCTCTAATCCGGTGGTAATCCCGAGCCCTCCTGAAAGGGGAACACGGCGGTGCGGCAGATTCACACCTGCAGATTACAGGGCTGCCTGTCGGGAGCGCCGCGCTAAGCCCCCTCAGGTGCCCAAAGAGGGGGTAGCACCCTGGTAATCCCGCTCAAATCATGCCTCTCCTCCTCCTCCCACACCTTCCCCTTCCTCTCTCGCCCATTAATATGCACGGCCCCGCGCCTCTCTCTCTCTCTCGTCTCGTCTCGTCTCGTCTCCGGGGCGGAGGAGCTACCTCGGAGCACCTCTCACCTGTCACCAGGGCAACGCCAGCCCAGCTTCCTGCCTAAGCCTCATTTGTCCCCGCTGATCCCTGCGTAAAAATGTTAACCAGAAGAAAGAGGAAAAATTACGCCAGTGTGGCACAAAGTCCTCCAATTATGGGCAATTTCCTGCGCCAGCCTGCTCTATTCTGCGGCTCTGAGTGCCCTAGTTAAATTAAAGGAGCACAAAAGGGCCACTCTTGCTGGGTTTAAATGGGCGGCCGTAGAACAAGGCAGGCGGCCATTTGAGGGTCAGTGCGAAAGACTACCTGCAATTACGGCCCCAGAGCAAACTGACATTTTAATAAAGCAGTGCCCCCCCCCACACACACACACACACACAGAGCAGTGAGTGTGCATCAACATGAGTATGTGTGTGGGAGAGTGAGTGCACACACGATTTGTTGAAATCAATGTGGGGCATGTCATGGGAGGGCCTGTGAGTATGACAATGTGTGTGTGTGTGTGTGTGTGTGTGTGTGTGTGTCAGCCACATCCACAGGGAGAGAGGGCATGATTGACTGATGAAAGTGTCGTACTTCTGTACTGCACATGTTCCACTTAGGCAGAACACGGCAGAAAAGCCTACACACACACACACACACACACACACCGAGACAGTCACCAGCTGCAGGTTGTCAGCGGTGTCAGTGTTGGCGGGCGTGATCAGTGGCAGCAGCTCACCTCTCCTCTCCTCTCCTCTCCCCCAGCCTCTGAGACTGGCAGCAGCGACGCTGGAACGAGTCTCATGTAAAAAACATCACAGCCTCAGCTCACGCTAGCGCTGCCGCTAACACGTCACATTAGCACTGCTAATACCCCCTAATGACGCTTAAAGCTCGCTGGCAGAACGCTTTTAGAGAAGACTGCGGGTTTACACAAACACGCCCCGTGGATGTTAAGCACAAGGAAGGGGTGAGGCAAAGGCCAAGGGTGGGGGGGTGGACAGGGACACACTAACAGCACCTGAAGGACAAGAGGACCAACACACACACACACACACACACACACACACACACACACACACACACACACACACACACACACACACACACACACACACACACACCTCACACACACACACACACACACACACACACACACACACACACACACACACACACACACACACACACACACACACACACACACACACACACACACACACACACGCATCTCCTCCAGTGATTTTCTGTGGATATTCAAGTGAACTTTTGCCAAGAACATCCCACGTGTGTAGCCAGAGAACATGCTTCCCTATCAGCAGAGAGAGAGAGAGAGAGAGAGAGCCGAGGCAGCAGGGCCCTCCGGTTGAGTTAAGGGCCCGGCGCGGTGTGGCTGTGCGGTGCCTTGGGGCCGCGTGCTGAGCGGAGGCAGCCTATCAGTGTCTCCCAAAGTCAGGCTTCACCTCGCTGTGTTGTGCGGAGCCTCGGCGGGCGTAGAGCGAGAGCCCCATGTTGAGCTGCATGCATGTTGCTGCTCTCCTGGCTGGAGGGCACGGTGGAGTTGCTGCAAGTGTTTGCAGGGTCAGGGAGGGAAAAAAAAAAAAAAGTTGAGGCGGTTTGCAATCTAAATGCTCTCCCGTGCCTCGGCGCAGAGCAGAGCACTTCGCAAACACAACTCGGGCATGTTCGAGCCGGCACTTTTTAAGGACATGCTGTAACCTGGCGCAGATACACGCTCTCGTGGGGGGCTCTTCCTCTCGTGGTGGGGGGGTGGGGGGGGGGTTGGGGGCGGAGCGCCTCCTTGGTTGGCCTGCCTGTCTACTCGCCCGACACACTCGCGTCATGTGCCCCCATCTCGTCTTGCCGCCGTTGTCATTACTCGGCTGACGCCAGCCTCCGGAGGTGCCATCTTAGGGCCAATTAGGCGGGCAGGCTGGCGTGGCGTGGCGCGGGGCTGGAGGGGGCAGCGTGAGGGCTGGAGGGGGCAGCGAGGAGGGCACGGGACCTTCTGGCCTCCTGGAAATCAAGCCTCCTGCTCCGACAGACCTGCGCTGCCCGCCATTAATACTGCAGCAGGCCGAGGCCAGCAAACAAACTCACTGAGAGCTGCCCATACACACACACACACACACACACGTCATTAATGCAGCAGGACTGTTTGTATATAGATGGGTAGAATGAAAGAGGTAGAGAGGTAGATATATAGGTGGAAACCAAAAAAATAGACTGTAGGAAGGATGTGTTGTGTGTGTGTGTGTGTGTGTGTGTGTGTGTGTGTGTGTGTGTGTGTGTGTCTGTGTGTGTGTGTGTGTGTGTGTGTGTGTGTGTGTTTGTGTGTGTGTGTGTGTGTGTGTGTGCGTGCGTGATGATTGTGTACCTGAATGAGTACACTTCCAGAAATGATTGGGTCTATGCTAGCAAACATAATTGTCTTTCTGTCAGTTACAACTGTTAATGTTTGTATATGTGAATCATTCTGCAGTACATGTATGTAAATATATATACGTAAGTGTGAGTGTGTGAGCGTGTGTGTGTGCGTGTGTGAGTTGGAGTGAGAGCCGCTGAGAGGGCAGCAGAGAGGGTGTGTGTGTGTGTGTGTGTGTGTGTGTGTGTGTGAGTTGAAGTGAGAGCCGCTGAGAGGGCAGCAGAGAGGGAGTGTGTGTGTGTGTGTGTGTGTGTGTGTGTGTGTGTGTGTGTGTGTGTGTGTGTGAGAGCTGGGGTCCGGCGCAGGCCTCTGGAGGAGCGGCCATCCTGACCTCTGGCACGCGGCTGCCTCCTAATCAGGCCTCCGGTGGCCTGGGCACTTCAGGAGCTGCCCGCTCCACTCCTCTCCGCCCAGCGCTGTCTGCAGCCGGCCCAACTAACTACACAGCCAGCTCAGCAGGGAGTGCAGGACCCACACCACAGTCCACGGCTCTCTCTCTCTCTGTGTGTGTGTGTGTGTGTGTGTGTTTCCTGAGTGTGAATCTGTGTTGATGTCAATGCTGCGACTCTGTTTCGATTTTTTTTAATGGTTTTGTCCACACAGTGTGCTTGTATGCGACTTATAAAATATTTCTATAAATGTGTGCACTGTGTCTGTGTGTGTGTGTGTGTGTGTGTGTGTGCATGTGTGTGTGTGTGTGCGTGTTTGTGTGTGTTTATGAGCTGTCCTGCTGATGGATGGCTGGGGACTGCATGAGTACACACTGTAAAACATGAATGAGTGTGTGTGTGTGTGTGTGTGTGTGTGTGTGTGTGTGTGTGTGTGTGTGTGTGTGTGTGTGTGTGTGCGCGTGTGTGTGTGTGTGTGTGTGTGTGTGTGCGCGTGTGCCCTCACAGACTAGCAGCGCAGCAGCTCCAGGAAGAGTGTGGCCTCCGCGTCTCTACACGCCCGCATGTGTGTGAGGATGGGCCCTAATTGGAGCTCCCGCAACCACTCACACACAATGGACGAGGAGAAAATGAGAGGCGTGTGTGTGTGTGTGTGTGTGTGTGTGTGTGTGTGAGACAAGAGAGCTAGAGAGAGACAGACAGAAGGAGAGAGCGGGTGGGCCGTCGTGCCCTGTGACGATGACCCCACTGCTCGCCAGGGCTGGGCCTGTCATCCACACACTTATTAAGCATGATAAGGGCACAGGAGCGCTTGCTCTGGAAACACCCCAGGAACGGAGGAGAGGGGAGAGAGACGAGGAGAGGAGGAGAGGGGGAGAGGAGGAGAGGAGGAGAGGAGGAGAGGGGAAAGAGACGAGGAGAGGAGGAGAGGAGGAGAGGAGGAGAGGGGAAAGGGCGGAGGAGAGAAGAGAGTTGGAGAGCCCACTCCCCTCTCTTCCACCTCCTCCACCCCCACATGTGTCTATGAGAGGGCAGTGCGTTGTACTGTAGTGCGGTGCGGTGCAGTAGTGTGCTATAGTGTGGTGTGGTGTGGTGCGGTGTGGTGCGGTATGGTGCGGTGTTTGCTGCTTGCTGCTGGCCAGTCTCTGGGAGGTGGTGTGGTGTGCTATAGTGTACTGTAGTGCGGTGCGGTGATGTGCTATAGTGTGGTGTGGTGCGGTGCGGCACCTGTGCTAGCTGCTTGCTGCTGGTCAGTCTCTGGGCGGTGGTGTGGTGTGCTATAGTGTAGTGCAGTGAGGTGAGGTGGAGGACCTGTGTTAGCTGCTTGCTGCTGGTCAGTCTCTGGACGGTGGTGTGCAGCTGGGTGCGGTGTTGTGTGCTATAGTGTGGTGTAGTGTAGTGTGGTGTGTGTGTGTGGACCTGTGCTAGCTGCTTGCTGCTGGTGTGCTGTAGTGTGCTATAGTGTAGTGTGCTGTAGTGTAGTGTAGTGTGGTGTGCTGTAGTGTAGTGTGGTGTAGTGTGGTGTGCTATAGTGTGGTGTGCGGTAGTGTAGTGTAGTGTGCTATAGTGGAGCACCTGTGTTAGCTGCTTGCTGCTGGCCAGTCTCTGGTTGGTGGTGTGGTGTGCTGTAGTGTAGTGTGCTATAGTGTAGTGTAGTGTGGTGTGCGGTAGTGTGCTGTAGTGTGGTGTAGTGTGCTATAGTGGAGCACCTGTGTTAGCTGCTTGCTGCTGGCCAGTCTCTGGTTGGTGGTGTGCAGCTGGGTGCGGAGCTGCTGGAGGGCGTGGCTGTGCTGGCGGGCCTGAAGCTCCGCCTCTCTCCGCTCCTGCTGCAGCGTACACACCTGCTGCCGCAGACCCAGCACCCGCGGACGCGTCTCCACGACAACGCTCTTCGGCCGCCGCCTCCTCTTCCTCACACGGCCCTCGTGCCCTGCTGAGCGAAGAGACAACAGACATGAGTTTGTGTTTCAGTTGAGTAATGGGGAAACTCAAGGTTATGCGCTACTGTGGAGAAAATGAAAGTATAGGAGTATATACAGTATATAATACAGGCTTCCCACCCATTTGCTTCCATACAGTTTCAAAGACTCTTCTTGAAATGTCCATGACCTTTCACAATACTACAAAAGTGCACTTTACTCTCCAAGTTGGGCTTATTTACTGAATAAACACCCAGAAAATGGCCATGCCTTTTCTTATAGGCTACTGTAGTTTAGATATTTCAGCGGAATAAGGGGGAACTATCATGCAGTAGAAGTGTGCACTTCCATTTCCACAGGTAGCCATAGTGACACAAATGCTACAGTATGACAAACTGATGACCCCTTTAAACCACTCACATACTTCTCTATTCGTTTTTTAAGTGATGATGTAATAATGGAATAATAAATCTCTTTCCGGGTCCAACGGCTTTCCGATTCACTTGTTATTCTCCATAGGCAGTGAAATAAACATTTTTTTCCCCACTATTCTGAGTAGCCTTTAAGAAAACCGTAGTCTTACTACTGACTTGTTACCTCAACCTAATCAAATCATATTTTTTTGTGGAAGCCTGGACATTACCCTTGCATGTATGATCTGGCTGCACAGCTACTCTGTTAAAGTTTAGCGATTTTGTTTTACAATCGCTAAAACGGAGGTGATGATGAAACAAAGTTTACAAGTTGCAAAAGCCGGCTGGCTGTGCTAGTAAACGTTTTTCACTAAAAAAATCTGTTGGGCCCGTGACGTCAGACTTCAGAACGGAATAATAACACAGTAATGATGACCCCTTTAAACCAATCACATACCTCTCTATAATAACACAGTAATGCACACAGTGCTCTCTAATAAGTCCCCCACTGGCAGGAGAGTGTGTGGAGTAGAGGGGCAGGAGGTGATGTGCTGGTGTGCCAGGTGAGGTGTGTGTGTGTGTGTGTGTGTGTGTGTGTGTGTGTGGGTGTGGGTGTGGGTGTGGGTGGCATCACTAATCAGTGCGGCAGGAGAGGAGTGTGTGTGAGGTGTGTGTGTGTGAGGTGTGTATGAGGTGTGTGTGTGTGTGTGTGCGACAGGAGAGGTGTGTGAGAGGTGTGTGAGGGCTGAGTGAACATGAGAGGCGTGGGGGGATTTACCACAGCAGCGTGGAGACGAGGGCTCTGCCACGCTCAACTCCTCCGCCACGCTCCGCTCTGCCAGGGACGCCCTGCTGCCAACGCTGCCAACGCTGCCAACGCTGCCGCTGCCGCACCTGTACACCTGGGAGGGGCGGGAACGGAAACGACATGACACGCTCAAGACGGATCAGGGGAGAAGGAGGGGAAGAAGTTTAACGTAACACAACGTGATGCTTCCTGACAGGGCGACACCCAGGCAAAAGCGTTTGTAGTCACATCAAAGAGGTCCCTGGATCCCCCCCCCCTGCCCCCCCCCTCCCCTCGCTCCCTTTTGTATTGAGCACCCGTTAAAAGGTTTTGATCACTCTCTCACTCTCTCTCTATCCTGCGCACGTTCTTCGGGTTTGATCACGGATTCATCCGGAAGCTCTTTAGTGTGACACGAGCGGCGTGGCGCTCCGCTGTCATGGTGATGAGAGGTGGCGGGGATGATGAGCTCGCTGGGGGCAGAGCTGTGAGGATCTGAGGGCCGCTGACAGCTCCCCCGATTCCCCCTTCCTGACGCCCAGCCTCTCCTCTCCTCTCCGCTCCTCTCCGCTCCTCTCCTCTCCGCTCCTCTCCTCTCCGCTCCGCTCCTCTCCTCTCCTCCGAGCGAGATGCTCGTCCGTCTCCCTACCCACCCAACCCCTCTCTCCTCGTCTCTGGATGCGTTCCCCTGCCGCCGGGGGGGCTGAGCAGGAGCGCTGGGACTGCGGGACCCCGGGAGCGAACGCTACGCTGATCTCTCTGCACTCTGGCTGAGCTACACGCTAAACTGCAGCCACACCTGCCTCCATCGGCAGAGCTGTTCTGGAGAGAAGGAGTCCGGCGACCAGGACCTGTCTAACAGGCACCACAACACAAATCCTATGTGCACTGCAGTTGGCACATACAGTATCTTAACACTAACTTTCTCTGAAAACTAACTCACTTAGTTCTACCGGTCACTTGAAGGAGACAGTGGCTACTAGGGAGGTCACCATACCAGAAAATAAGTTAAGTAGCCTAGTCAAGACCAATACAATTACATGATTCTTATAAATATTTAAAAAATATTTGTATATATCTATATTTTAGTAAAACATGTTATGCCTAGTTTCTGGATGAATGTGATTTTAGTATGAACAAGTTTCCTGTATTTTCATTTCTGTCATTTCACCTGAGCCTATAATGACGGGCAGAACTGGTAGTAACCCACTGTCTTCTATAGCAACAGAGAAGCTCAAAGTCAACATAATGGTGTAAGTCACAGGAAATGCACATGATGAAATCTATACAGGGTGAAGTGCTGGTGTCCCATTAAAGCTGATCTCTTAGTTAGCCTAAAATATTGGCTCAGTAGACAAGGAAATTGATCAGATTGATTAGATAACAGTGTAGCCAACAAATTAACAGTTTAACAGCAATTCTCAGGCTTGCTGGAAAATTAAGCTATTCAAGCAGGCTGAAGCGGATATGCTAACTGAAACTACGTAGTTAGCTAGATGGGACATACAGTATACAAATATGAGCTTATCAGGTAAGGTTATATTACAATGTCTTATTTCTCAGAAACTTCCTTGTCTTAGCTGACAAAAAAAGAATGGTATTCCTGGTACCTATGGCACTTTTGTACCTTTGAAAAAACAGCCACCATTGTGTTTTAAGAATTTTAGCTCTCATGACATCCTTAGAGGCTACATCATCATACCAATGCTAAGGCTTTTCACAAATGAAGACATACAGTACTGCACATGACATGGAAAAGGGACTGTGTGTTTGATTTTCATTGTGATGTGCGAATATCTTGTGCCAAGGTGTGTGAGTTGGGCAGAGAATAAACAGGATGCTGGGAGAGCCAACCGACCCTGTGAGTGGTCATCTTCCGCACGGTGGTGACGGCCGGCGCGCTGTCCAGGCTGTCCGAGTACTCCTCTTCACTGGCACTGAGGAGCACACACACACACACACACACACACACACACACAGGTCCAGTCATCAGCTGAACAGGAGGGCTGTTTGAGGAGATGCTGACATTTACACAGTGAGTTTTTAAGAGCAGGACACTGGGGTGGACGGCTCACACACACTCACACACACACGCACGCACGCACGCACGCACGCACGCACGCACGCACGCACGCACGACACTGGGGTGGACGGCTTCACCTCCACACACACAGGAGCAGATGAGAACTTGCTCTGTGTTCAAATGGGAGCCACTCACTCTGACCACAGCTTTAAAGCAAAGACAAGTTAGGGCCTTACTGTAAAGCAAGACAGATTTCTTTGCCTGAAGTTATCAGTGTAAACCACTGTATGTAATTATGTATTGTCAAATCTTAAACAACGTTGCTCACGCCTGAATTTAGGCACAGTGCTACACATACACATTTTGCAGACAACTGGGAAGAAACTAGCTTTTGAAATAATGTTGTGTGTGAATTAAGTTAACATTTTAGACCAATTAAATTCCTAGTGTCAAGTCTGCTAAAAAATGCTTTTGTTGCTGGCCTGGTCAGAAATGAATTCTGTTGTTGATGTTGCCTGCTAGTCTCTAGGCACTGACTCTGTTAGGGCAAGGCCTTTGGTGCATCACAGCGCTCCCGGAATCTGGCGTGTGTGTCATAAGAGACAGTAGATGCACATACACTACCGTCATTTCGACTATCAGCCGCCGCTTATACATTGATTTTGCTACATTTCTTCAGCTATAAGGTTAATACAGGGGGGCAGTTTAAATGGTTTTGTTTATTCTAACTTGCATAAAACACTGTTCTGCGACTTATACACAATGCAGCTTATATGTGGGAAATTACTGTACTGCTCAGTAGCTACAGAGTTCAGTGGAATAAACCAGCAGAAAAGAGGCATTTGCTCCATCGTAGGCTCACATATTACTGACTGCTACCACAAAGCACAAGGCAAAAACATGGTCCAATATCAGCACTGCCTGTTTATGTGTCTCTGTGTGTGTGTGTGTGTGTTTACGCATGTGTGTGTGTGTGTGTTTATGCATGCATGTGAGTGTGTGTGTGTGTGTGTGTGTGTGTACGAGTGTGTGCACCCAGGTCCCCTCTGCTCCAGCGCGGATGGCACTTGTGCCGAGTGAACATATTGAGGAGCCCATTTAGGCGCGCATCATTGATTTGCAGCGGCAGCGCTGCTCTGAGCCGGCTACACGGGGCCCATTACGGCGCCGGCGGGGAACGGGCTGCGGAGAGAGAGAGACGGCGGCGAGATGGAGCGAGCGGCGCGGGGCGGGGCGGGGCGAGGAGGGTTGTGGGGGGGTGGGGTGAGGGGGGGGGGGGGGGGGGCATAATAGCACAGCAGAGGGGGAGAGTAAATATCAGCACTGCTAAGCGTCAGTAATCAAATCAGCCCAACCATCAGTCGGCAAAGCCCTGCCGCCCTGCCTCACTATAAAACATACATGAAATAATTACTGTGGATGGTTGTTAATTTAGAGGATGTTAAACAGCTTGTAGACATCTGGTAGTGAGCCGAGGAGGGTCATTCAAAATTGATCTAACTGAATTAAAGGGGAGTGGGTATGTGTGTTTGAAGAGGGGGGGAGGGGGGAGCGGGAGACGAAAGGAAGGGAAAGAGAGAGAGAGAGAGGGAGAGATGGAGAGAGAGAGAGAGAGAGAGAAAGAGAGAGAGAGAGAGGGAGAGAAAGAGAGATGGAGAGAGAGAGAGATGGAGAGAGATGGAGAGAGAGAGATGGAGAGAGATGGAGAGAGATGGAGAGAGAGAGAGATGGAGAGAGAGAGAGAGAGAGAGAGAGAGAGAGAGAGAGAGAGATGGCGGCTCATCTGTGGATCGACGTGTCACAAGATAACTGAACTGACTGGTGAGGCTTGCCTGGGAATCCTTTTCTGTCAGGAGGTGAATATGCAGAGGAGCACTAAATTAAATCAACCTGCCAAACTGTCAATTCCAGCGCTCATGACTGGCTGAAAATGGCTCCGCCGGAAGATCTCGGAGCGCCGGCTCACTCCCGCCGCCCGCTCGCCCGCCCGCCTCTCTGGCACCGGTTCAACTCCGCCACGGAGAGGTGGCTAATTCTGCATGCAAATTTCAGTCAATAAGCTGCGAGCGTGGCGTCCCAGGATATTTCAAAGGATCTGACAGTTTTTTTCCCCTCCGTCTTCGTCTTGCCTTCGCTCCTCTTTTTTTTTTTTATATATTATTTGCGCTCCTGAATACCAACTAGACAGGAGGCTGGAATTCAATCAGCCTTTTGCTTACACTTTGCATATGCACACTGTCCCCCTCACCAGGAAAAATAATGAGGCCGAATGTGAGAGACAGAGACATGAAGAGAGGGATAGACAGAGGGAGATAATGAAAGAGACCAAGGGTGTGGGTGTGTGTGTGTGTGTGTGTGTGTGTGTGTATGTGTGTGTGTGTGTGTGTGTGTTTACCTGTCTGCGCTCAGGTCTTCCCAGCCGTCTCTGGCTGGGCTGGTTCTCCTCGTGGCTCTGTGCTGGGCCGGGGGGGCCGGGGGGGCCGGGGGGGCCGGGGGGGCCGGGGGGGCCGTTCGGCTCCGCACGCTCCTGACTCTGCTCCTGCTGACGGGGGCCGCGGGGCCCTTGGCTCGGCGCCGGGTGGCGCTCTTGCGCAGGAAGTCCCGCTCGGCCCGGGCCACGCCCAGTTCCTGCCTGAGCCGCAGCGCCCGCCGCCTGGTCCTGGACGCCTCTCGGCCGGCCTCCTCGGCCTCTCGCCTGGACGCCTCCGCCTCGGCCTGCAGAGCCTGGGCCTCGCCTAGCAGCCTCTCCCGCTCGGCGGCAGCTCTGGCCTGGGAGGCCTCCTCCTGG